>NC_054701.1:833505-970249 GCF_016097555.1 Gigantopelta aegis
CAGGGGCCACACTTGTAACATACAACAAGTATTGCAGATCAGGGACCATACTTGTATATACAACAAGTACCGCAGAGCAGGGGCCACACTTGTAACATACAACATGTACTGCAGATCAGGGGCCACACTTGTATATACAACAAGTACTGCAGATCAGGGGCCACACTTGTATATACAACATGTATTGCAGATTAGGGGCCACACATGTATATACAACAAGTATTGCAGATCAGGGGCCACACTTGTAACATACAACAAGTACTGCAGATCAGGGGCCACACGTGTATATACAACATGTACTGCTGACCAGGGGCCACACTTGTATATACAACATGTACTGCTGACCAGGGGCCACACTTGTAACATACAACAAGTATTGCAGATCAGGTGCCACACTTGTAACATACAACAAGTATTGCAAATCAGGGGCCACACGTGTATATACAACATGTACTGCATATCACGTGCCACACTTGTATATACAACATGTACTGCATATCACGTGCCACACTTGTATATACAACAAGTATCACAGATCAGGGGCCACACTTGTATATACAACAAGTATTGCAGATCAGGGGCCATACTTGTATATACAACAAGTATCACAGATCAGAGGCCACACGTGTATATACAACAAGTATTGCAGATCAGGGGCCACACTTGTAACATACAACAAGTATTGCAGATCAGGGACCATACTTGTATATACAACAAGTACCGCAGATCAGGGGCCACACTTGTAACATACAACATGTACTGCAGATCAGGGGCCACACTTGTGAATTCGACATCAATAGTGACTATTTCGAAAGTAAGAGGAATCGCTACGTAGAAGAAAAAAAGCATGTCCCAAGATGCCATCGAAAAACATATGAAGAATTTACAATGAAAGTTATTTTAAAACACGTACTCCCGCTTCCTCATGTATATACGTTAGTTTGGCAAACGCCCCAACACGAGGAAAATTCTACAGTCTGTTAATCTTAACATAGATGTGAGACCACAGATTCGTTCTATATTAAATCAGTATGGTTCCTGGATCAGCGAATATTTGGACGAAGTAGACGACAACGATACCGATTCGTTGGTGAAACAGTTTGTATTTTGATTTTACAGTGAATGCGCCTTAGTTTTCTTTCAGGTTGAAACTGGTTATGATTGTCTGTGACTTCCACTATATGTATGTGTAATTCAATGGTTCCAGTTTTACCTGCATATTTATACAGTTCTTCATGGAGTGCAGTTCGGTTCTTCCCGGCTTCTTTCGGCTCCATGACGCAGGCCTTGACTGTGCTAACCTGAGAGGTCGTTGCCATGGACGTTGTTAGAGAAGAAACTCGCGTAACGGCGCTTGTTTCAATTTTAACTGTTGTACTTGGTTCAGGAAATTTAAATGTTGACAAAACTGACAGGAAATTTGGAGAAAATGTAAATATCCGTAAACTGAGAGAAAATGAAAGTTTGTGAAAATTTATATTTTCATAAGGTGAGGTCTATGAAAGTTTGACGATACCACAGAACTGTTTGACTACATTTATTAGGTGACTAACACACACACACACACACCGTACTTTGCACCAGTTAATGTGATCATAACGGCAAACGTTAAGCTGTATTTTAAACAGTTTTGTACATGAGCTATACCCACCAAATTTGACTTATTGGTACCATCCGGGGGAACTACACTTCATGGTGTTTTTCATGAAGCTGAATATCTCAGTGATACATCTGATATGATGGACATCTGAAAGTGGTCATTTTGACCGAATTGTTCAAGGTCAAATTAAAGGTCACCTTTCGTGAATATCACTGGGATGGTAACCTTTATGGAAAACACTACGAAGTCGATTTTTCTTTTATGACAAAAAATATACCTTCTGCTCCAATCTAATTAGAATTAGCTCCACTATTACATATGGATCTAACAGCAGCCCATTGGAGCTCATGTCCAGTTGACCTTTCATTCGACCAATCAAAACCTTACTTGCAAAATTATGCCAGTGATTTGAAAAGAATTTGAAAACATTCGGGAATATGCCGGAAACTAATTGCAATATAAAAGTTAATATAAAATTCGTTTCAAGACGAAAAAATCTGTTTATGCTAATATACAATCCAGAGTTTATTACTGCACTTCTGCTCCATCTTGTGCTGTCTACATATCACAACTTCTAAGATACCTTTTGGCATTCCCATTGTTTGCAGATTTCAAACAACGCCACATCATTATAGCACAGAAGTTGTTCCATCAGGTTTTTGGTGTAAAGGTACTTCAGGGACTTCTTGGGCATTCAATAAGCTATATGGTAGACATTCGGTTACCGGCCTCGGTGGCGTCGTGGTAGGCCATCGTTCTACAGGCTGGTAGGTACTGGGTTCGGATCCCAGTCGAGGCATGGGATTTTTAATCCAGATACCGACTCCAAACCCTGAGTGAGTGCTCCGCAAGGCTCAGTGGGTAGGTGTAAACCACTTGCACCGACCAGTGATCCATAACTGGTTCAACAAAGGCCATGATTTGTGCTATCCTGCCTGTGGGAAGCGCAAATAAAAGATCCCTTGCTGCTAATCGGAAAGAGTAGCCCACGAAGTGGTGACAGCGGGTTTCCTCTCAAAATCTGTGTGGTCCTTAACCATATGTCTGACGCCATATAACCGTAAATAACATGTGTTGAGTGCGTCGTTAAATAAAGCATTTCTTTCTTTCTTTCCCACCCTCGAACATACATGTGAGGTCGTACGCCTGTGGCTTGTAGTATCAAACCAATGGCTTACTTGGATATGAAGCTTGCACAGAATTGAAATCGGTATCGAGTTTAGCTTGATGCTCGACATTATACACGACCAGTCGCGGATTCAGGGGGAGATGCTGTCTTGGGGCACAAACGAGGACGTGTAGTCCCTATATATAACAACATAAAAACAATTACTAAGTCAATGTCATAATCTATGAACTTAAAAAGTATGCTGTTCTATAAACGTAAAATAAAATAATCACGAAATTCAATTAAGTCTTGATATATTTGTAACGAGACTCCAGTTAGTTGCACACCACCACTAATTACTCCATGCAGTTCATTACCTTTGAATGGTATATTTGTAACGAGACTCCAGTTAGTTGCACACCACCACTAATTACTCCATGCAGTTCATTACCTTTGAATGGTGTATTTGTAACGAGACCCCAGTTAGTTGCACACCACCACTAATTACTCCATGCAGTTCATTACCTTTGAATGGTGTATTTGTAACGAGACCCCAGTTAGTTGCACACCACCACTAATTACTCCATGCAGTTCATTACCTTTGAATGGTGTATTTGTAACGAGACCCCAGTTAGTTGCACACCACCACTAATTACTCCATGCAGTTCATTACCTTTGAATGGTGTATTTGTAACGAGACTCCAGTTAGTTGCACACCACCACTAATTACTCCATGCAGTTCATTACCTTTGAATGGTATATTTGTAACGAGACCCACCACTAATTACTCCATGCAGTTCATTACCTTTGAATGGTATATTTGTAACGAGACTCCAGTTAGTTGCACACCACCACTAATTACTCCATGCAGTTCATTACCTTTGAATGGTGTATTTGTAACGAGACTCCAGTTAGTTGCACACCACCACTAATTACTCCATGCAGTTCATTACCTTTGAATGGTGTATTTGTAACGAGACCCCAGTTAGTTGCACACCACCACTAATTACTCCATGCAGTTCATTACCTTTGAATGGTGTATTTGTAACGAGACTCCAGTTAGTTGCACACCACCACTAATTACTCCATGCAGTTCATTACCTTTGAATGGTGTATTTGTAACGAGACTCCAGTTAGTTGCACACCACCACTAATTACTCCATGCAGTTCATTACCTTTGAATGGTGTATTTGTAACGAGACTCCAGTTAGTTGCACACCACCACTAATTACTCCATGCAGTTCATTACCTTTGAATGGTGTATTTGTAACGAGACCCCAGTTAGTTGCACACCACCACTAATTACTCCATGCAGTTCATTACCTTTGAATGGTGTATTTGTAACGAGACTCCAGTTAGTTGCACACCACCACTAATTACTCCATGCAGTTCATTACCTTTGAATAGTATATTTGTAACTAGACTCCAGTTAGTTGCACACCACCACTAATTACTCCATGCAGTTCATTACCTTTGAACAGTATATTTGTAACTAGACCTCAGTTAGTTGCACACCACCACTAATCAATTTCTCTGTGAGAATATATTCTGTGAAAAATACATCATTTTCATTTCAACTTATGTTCGTACTTATGAGTCGTTAAAACTCGCTTTGGGTGGGAGCCGGTACCGGGCTGAGAACCCTATATCTACCAGTCTTATGTCCGATGGTTTAACCACGATACCACCGAGACTGGTACAAAATACTTCAATATTGAATCAACATCATGTCGTAGGGTTTTACATGCACATACAGAACAACATATTGTAGCGCACGCTTGTCCTGGGCGCAGATGCCGGCCTTGGCTGATTCTTCCGTCCAGGACAGGAAAAGGGTTGAGGTGGGTGGAAGAGGGGACCGAGGGAGTGCAAGGGAACGCCAGCAGCTCGACCAGAATCGGTAGCGGGCGGGATCATGTGACAGAGTAATCAATATAGGTCGACGACAAACATTTTCAGTTAGCCATCCTCGTGCCCGATTCGCCTGGCATATGACAGCCAGCGACCTTAATCGCTTAGTCAGCAGATCTTCCACAAACGTGAATGCTCAATTAACCGTTGTTAAGAATGTGTGCTGTCAAACACTCGGTTCAAAACTAATGTAAGTTTTGTATTAATATACAGCAACGTATTTTGACTAGTCTAATGTATATTATCTTTGAAACGAGACATAAGTTAATAATTTGGTGAGTCTAATGTAGGCCCTATATTATCTTTGTAACGAGACACAAGTTGATAATTTGACGAGTCTAATGTAGGCCCTATAGTATCTTTGTAACGAGACATAAGTTGATAATTTGACGAGTGTATTGTAGGCCCTATAGTATCTTTGTAACGAGACATAAGTTAATAATTTGGCGAGTGTATTGTAGGCCCTATAGTATCTTTGTAACGAGACATAAGTTAATAATTTGACGAGTGTAATGTAGGCCCTATATTATTTTTGTAAAGAGACATAAGTTGATAATTTGACGAGTGTAATGTAGGCCCTATGGTATCTTTGTAACGAGAAATAAGTTGATAATTTGACGAGTCTAATGTGGGCCCTATATTATCTTTGTAACGAGACACAAGTTGATAATTTGACGAATCTAATGTGGGCCCTATATTATCTTTGTAACGAGACATAAGTTGATAATTTGACGAGTCTAATGTAGACCCTATAGTATCTTTGTAACGAGACATAATTTGATAATTTGACGAGTCTAAAGCACATGTATCGACACACCTCACCTGGATCTAAATCATTGCAGCCATTAGATTTCCTTGCAAACAGAATACTGTTGGAACGTTTGCGGCTACTGTTCGACTTCCCGCGCCACGTGTGGCACCGGCTCTTACTATGCATCCACTCGACACCACAGCAGTCGTTGCACAACCTGCACACAAAGAGGTGGGGGGGGGGGGGGGGGGGGAGTGTAAATGCATTTTTCGTCTTTTAACTTCCTGGATGTAACCTATTCTGCGTTTTGACGAAACTGAACACTGCACAAAACCATACACCATAATATGTAGGCCGAACACTGTCGAGACAAAAAAAAGTATCCCAAAGTCGAAATGTTACCAATAACTAATAAACATTGAATAAGTATTACATGAGTTATGTTTTAAAATCTACTTTTTAAAAACAAAAAACAATCCATTTCTTTATGTGCCGAAAAATCAGCATGTTTTTCAGTTCACTTAAAGCCGAAAACATCTTCAAATATATCGGCAACAAGGTAATTAAATCAGGTAAACTTGTACCACTGGTCTGATGGTGACGTTCACAGACGAAGAAGAGTGAACTAATGTAGCCTACTCAAAAGTATTCGTTTCCCCAAAAGAAACACAACAAGGCTGGGAAGGGTTTGAGGGTTTATTCAAATGGTGACGCTCTATCACACCATACGCGTGGTTCTTCGTTGTGGGCGATGAACCGTATAGGATGATAACACTACTACCTGGACTTCGTCCTGTAAGTGCCAAAAGAAAGTGAAGATAACAAAAGGCTCAGGAAAAGGAAAAGGCAAGTTTTACCTTGTGTAAGTATGTAACGTGTACTGTGACTGTCTACACTCAGCGCTACACGGACCTGACTCACGATCACGTGACACTAAATACGCACAGCCATTGGATAGAACCAACCAATGGCTCGTCCCTAGCCAGTATGGCGGCAAACAACCATAAAAGGCTTTGTCTAATGCACCAATATGACATTTTCAACGCAGATTGAGAATATCCTATACTAAAATAAATAGAATCCTAAAATAAATATTAATAGTAATAGATAAAATATGTTATTTATATACAAACGGACAATATTTATTCCCCGTTACATACTCGCCCTAGTTGTAAAATGACGTCCTCGTCATTTAATGTCATATGACCCCAGTGAACTTGTAACAATCTGCAGTATTGCATTCACTGCTTCTATCGGCATCTGATCAAATAAGTTCATTGAAGCCATATCCGTGAGAATTGTTACTCTGTCCTTCCAGTCACATCCCAAAGACTTGATCATGGCAAAATCCCCATGTGTCATCCACTTTGGAGGCCGTGTCTCCCTAATGGATCGTCTTGGAATAGGAACAGGACTCCTAATATCTTCAGATTCAGAAAAAAATCTGCAACAGGCTCAACCTCTGCTATCTCATCCGCAACTGTCTCATGGTCTGAACTAGCTACTTCACCTACAAGTGATGTCTCATGAACATCCATTGACGAAGTGCTGTCTATTCCCATAACAGTCAGCAGCAGGTGCGGTGCTGGCATCTGTTGGTTCTGTGAGACATTAGGTTGCCTCTGTAACCAGCACAACAGAATCGACTTGAAGATCGTCTTCATCATCCGACGGGGTTGCTCCGTCGTCCATTTCCATTGGTGGTATCCTTTCAGCAATAATTTCAGTTGGCTTTTGTCGCTGTCGTTGGGTTGGTCGTCTTGGTTTTGGTGTTGGCACATCTGGAACATTGATAGCTGTGGGAAGAGATCCCATTGGTAACAGAAGGTTTCTGTGAAGTGTTCTACTTTTACCGTGTCCATTTTCCTTCTGCACCACAAAAACAGGGATATCCTTGTTTGGCTGATCTTGGATAAGGTAAGGTTCTTCTTCCCATCTGTCGGCAATCTTATGCTTACCATCGAATGCCAATATTCTAACCAAAACCAAATCCATAGTGTACAATAAAGTTATTAAATAACACTTCTGCAGTTGTTCTAGCAGTCTGATTCCTCGTAGGTATGGCTTGAGCGTATCGAGTGAAATGGTCTGTTATAACAAGGATATTTTGGAAGCCGCCCTTTGAAGTCTCCAATATAAGAAAGTCCAGGCAAACTATCTCAAGAGGCTGACTAGTTGTGATGTTGATAAGTGGTGCCCTGCTGTTGGTTGGACCTTTCCGGCGAAGACATCTGTCACAGCTCTTAATCCACTCATCGACTCTTGGACATGGCTGGCCAGTAAAATCTATCCTTTAACAGAGCAAGTGTCCTCTCACGGCCCAATGTCGTTGTGGAGCCCTTGCAATGCCATGGGTACTAACTGTATCTTCTCATCTCCATTAACCAGTGTAGATCAATATAAAACTCCCCTATACACTTTTAGATGATCAAACTTCCGGTACAACGCTAGTGCTTCTGCTGAGTGAGGCAGCCCTTGTAGAGATGGTTTTGTTCCTTGTGTCAAGCTTCTCAGGAATGGTTCTATGGTTATATATCCAGTTTGGTGATGTCTCCAACGTCTCAAAGTCATGTTATTGATTGAATGTCCATCTTCATCCTTGTCATCAATTACATCCGATGACATACAGAGACTTTCAATATAACTGGGAGTGTGACATGCTGCTGCGATCGCCTTGATGGATTCAGAGGTAGTACCTAGCCGCTCTTCTCCGCTGTAGTTATTACCTGTGAGGCGCGAGAGCGCGTCAGCATCTGTATTGCTTTTCCCTGTCCGGTACTGAATTGAAAAATCGTAAGACACTAGGGAGGCTAACCATCTATGGCCTGTGGCATCTAGTTTAGCCGTGGTTATCCGTAAACACAACAAACTTGTGGCCGTATAAATTATCACCGAATTTCTCAGTATTTGCCCATTTCAGTGCCAAAAATTCTAGTTAATGACACCTGCAAGAGAAACAAAATGTTTTCTTTTTCTACAACAATGCAAAGGTATCAGTGCTGAAATACAATCCAAACAATATGAAAATTATGAGCAAATAAATCACATTTAGGTAATATCAATACACATCACAGTACATACAACAAGAAACACAACATACATACAACAATGGGTTTATGCGAGTATCTATTCACTCTGCGCCACTTTCTGATAAAGAAAGTGTCGGCTCCAAACAGGAACAAGGTGTATCACTGGTGATCACCTCTTGGTCAATTACACAAACATCAAATATTCACACGTCAAACACCTTGAGTCAGGCAACACACCCTGGGTGCACTGACTACTATAAAACAGAACGCCTTAAAACTAGCACCTAGATCAAATGCCTTAAAAGTAAACAACACACAAACTATTTGGGCAACTAGAACTCTAAGGCCGGGGTGTCACTAACACAAACCTGAAATAACACATTCACATCTGCGCTGATGTGTATCAGTGTGTATGTATGTATGTATGTGCGTCAAGAAAGAAAAGCTGAAAAGAAACAGTATTCAGCAAGTCAGCAAAAGAAAACAAAAGTTAGAATTGTGCAATGCAATGTGTATTAAATGCAAAACAATTACTAAAATTAATATCAGGTGCAACCTAACAATAATATAGTTATAATTAAACTATTTTAGTTCCTAACTATTATTGCATTACATTATTTCCAGTTATGGAGTCCTATCTAATTTAATTTCTAGATTTGAACTACCTATTCAGTACGACAGGATTTAAAATGACACTAACCTAACATTCAAATAACCCACAGCAAGGATGAAGATCACAGAATGCTAAATTAAATAGCATGTCATCACATCAAGAAAGGGGAATAATATATATATATATATATATATATATATATATATATATATATATATATATATATATATATATATATATATATATATATATATATATATACACACACACAAAAACAAAAAAACTAAACAAATCAAGTTCAAAAATAATAAAAATTTCTCAAATAAACAAACATTACACCAAGTAAAGATGAAGAAGAAAAAAATCAGGAACAAACCACAAATTATATAAAAACAAAATTAAATTCAAAAACAAAATTCAAAACAAAAAAAACAAATAAACAAACAAGTCACATAAGAATATAAATAAATTCAAATTAAAGCAAACAATTATTCAGTGAAAAGGAGAAAAAATCAATATTAAACAATTGATATATTTACTTATTTACTAAACTTAGTATTATATAAATAAACCAGGTCACAGAAACCGATAAAAAAAAATATTCAACAAGGTTAAACTATGTCACAAGGTCGTTGAAATTATTCAACAACTTTGTAGCCAAAAAAATTTAAATAATAATAAATAAAATATAACGGTACAAAAGTATACCTAGAGTTACATTAGAATATTAAAAAAACAAATCCAAAAACAAACTAAATACAATTAAGAAACAAAAACTACTTGCAGGTTTGTTTACATACGAGTACACATATGCAATAATAATGGGCATGTACTCACATATACATCAAGAAAAGAATATATGAAGTTCAGCAAACACAAACTGAAACTTTCAAACACTTGTTACGAAGTCATTGTTCACACCGCTGCCACAAATACACAAAATTACTTCCGTTCCTCCACTGTCCGTGTGTCTGTGGAAACAGGATGTGACGTCCGATGGTCGGGCGATGTGTCCCATTCATTATTGTCTGAGAGACTCGGGTCCCTACGTCGGCTCCATTGTAGCCTACTCAAAAGTATTCGTTTCCCCAAAAGAAACACAACAGGGCTGGGAAGGGTTCGAAGGTTTATTCAAATGGTGACGCTCTATCACACCATACGCGTGGTTCTTCGCTGTGGGCGATGATCCGTATAGGATGATAACACTACTACCTGGACTTCGTCCTGTAAGTCACATCCCAAAGACTTGATCATGGCAAAATCCCCATGTGTCATCCACTTTGGAGGCCGTGTCTCCCTAATGGATCGTCTTGGAATAGGAACAGGACTCCTAATATCTTCAGATTCAGAAAAAAATCTGCAACAGGCTCAACCTCTGCTATCTCATCCGCAACTGTCTCATGGTCTGAACTAGCTACTTCACCTACAAGTGATGTCTCATGAACATCCATTGACGAAGTGCTGTCTATTCCCATAACAGTCAGCAGCAGGTGCGGTGCTGGCATCTGTTGGTTCTGTGAGACATTAGGTTGCCTCTGTAACCAGCACAACAGAATCGACTTGAAGATCGTCTTCATCATCCGACGGGGTTGCTCCGTCGTCCATTTCCATTGGTGGTATCCTTTCAGCAATAATTTCAGTTGGCTTTTGTCGCTGTCGTTGGGTTGGTCGTCTTGGTTTTGGTGTTGGCACATCTGGAACATTGATAGCTGTGGGAAGAGATCCCATTGGTAACAGAAGGTTTCTGTGAAGTGTTCTACTTTTACCGTGTCCATTTTCCTTCTGCACCACAAAAACAGGGATATCCTTGTTTGGCTGATCTTGGATAAGGTAAGGTTCTTCTTCCCATCTGTCGGCAATCTTATGCTTACCATCGAATGCCAATATTCTAACCAAAACCAAATCCATAGTGTACAATAAAGTTATTAAATAACACTTCTGCAGTTGTTCTAGCAGTCTGATTCCTCGTAGGTATGGCTTGAGCGTATCGAGTGAAATGGTCTGTTATAACAAGGATATTTTGGAAGCCGCCCTTTGAAGTCTCCAATATAAGAAAGTCCAGGCAAACTATCTCAAGAGGCTGACTAGTTGTGATGTTGATAAGTGGTGCCCTGCTGTTGGTTGGACCTTTCCGGCGAAGACATCTGTCACAGCTCTTAATCCACTCATCGACTCTTGGACATGGCTGGCCAGTAAAATCTATCCTTTAACAGAGCAAGTGTCCTCTCACGGCCCAATGTCGTTGTGGAGCCCTTGCAATGCCATGGGTACTAACTGTATCTTCTCATCTCCATTAACCAGTGTAGATCAATATAAAACTCCCCTATACACTTTTAGATGATCAAACTTCCGGTACAACGCTAGTGCTTCTGCTGAGTGAGGCAGCCCTTGTAGAGATGGTTTTGTTCCTTGTGTCAAGCTTCTCAGGAATGGTTCTATGGTTATATATCCAGTTTGGTGATGTCTCCAACGTCTCAAAGTCATGTTATTGATTGAATGTCCATCTTCATCCTTGTCATCAATTACATCCGATGACATACAGAGACTTTCAATATAACTGGGAGTGTGACATGCTGCTGCGATCGCCTTGATGGATTCAGAGGTAGTACCTAGCCGCTCTTCTCCGCTGTAGTTATTACCTGTGAGGCGCGAGAGCGCGTCAGCATCTGTATTGCTTTTCCCTGTCCGGTACTGAATTGAAAAATCGTAAGACACTAGGGAGGCTAACCATCTATGGCCTGTGGCATCTAGTTTAGCCGTGGTTATCCGTAAACACAACAAACTTGTGGCCGTATAAATTATCACCGAATTTCTCAGTATTTGCCCATTTCAGTGCCAAAAATTCTAGTTAATGACACCTGCAAGAGAAACAAAATGTTTTCTTTTTCTACAACAATGCAAAGGTATCAGTGCTGAAATACAATCCAAACAATATGAAAATTATGAGCAAATAAATCACATTTAGGTAATATCAATACACATCACAGTACATACAACAAGAAACACAACATACATACAACAATGGGTTTATGCGAGTATCTATTCACTCTGCGCCACTTTCTGATAAAGAAAGTGTCGGCTCCAAACAGGAACAAGGTGTATCACTGGTGATCACCTCTTGGTCAATTACACAAACATCAAATATTCACACGTCAAACACCTTGAGTCAGGCAACACACCCTGGGTGCACTGACTACTATAAAACAGAACGCCTTAAAACTAGCACCTAGATCAAATGCCTTAAAAGTAAACAACACACAAACTATTTGGGCAACTAGAACTCTAAGGCCGGGGTGTCACTAACACAAACCTGAAATAACACATTCACATCTGCGCTGATGTGTATCAGTGTGTATGTATGTATGTATGTGCGTCAAGAAAGAAAAGCTGAAAAGAAACAGTATTCAGCAAGTCAGCAAAAGAAAACAAAAGTTAGAATTGTGCAATGCAATGTGTATTAAATGCAAAACAATTACTAAAATTAATATCAGGTGCAACCTAACAATAATATAGTTATAATTAAACTATTTTAGTTCCTAACTATTATTGCATTACATTATTTCCAGTTATGGAGTCCTATCTAATTTAATTTCTAGATTTGAACTACCTATTCAGTACGACAGGATTTAAAATGACACTAACCTAACATTCAAATAACCCACAGCAAGGATGAAGATCACAGAATGCTAAATTAAATAGCATGTCATCACATCAAGAAAGGGGAATAATATATATATATATATATATATATATATATATATATATATATATATATATATATATACACACACACAAAAACAAAAAAACTAAACAAATCAAGTTCAAAAATAATAAAAATTCTCAAATAAACAAACATTACACCAAGTAAAGATGAAGAAGAAAAAAATCAGGAACAAACCACAAATTATATAAAAACAAAATTAAATTCAAAAACAAAATTCAAAACAAAAAAAACAAATAAACAAACAAGTCACATAAGAATATAAATAAATTCAAATTAAAGCAAACAATTATTCAGTGAAAAGGAGAAAAAATCAATATTAAACAATTGATATATTTACTTATTTACTAAACTTAGTATTATATAAATAAACCAGGTCACAGAAACCGATAAAAAAAAATATTCAACACGGTTAAACTATGTCACAAGGTCGTTGAAATTATTCAACAACTTTGTAGCCAAAAAAATTTAAATAATAATAAATAAAATATAACGGTACAAAAGTATACCTAGAGTTACATTAGAATATTAAAAAAACAAATCCAAAAACAAACTAAATACAATTAAGAAACAAAAACTACTTGCAGGTTTGTTTACATACGAGTACACATATGCAATAATAATGGGCATGTACTCACATATACATCAAGAAAAGAATATATGAAGTTCAGCAAACACAAACTGAAACTTTCAAACACTTGTTACGAAGTCATTGTTCACACCGCTGCCACAAATACACAAAATTACTTCCGTTCCTCCACTGTCCGTGTGTCTGTGGAAACAGGATGTGACGTCCGATGGTCGGGCGATGTGTCCCATTCATTATTGTCTGAGAGACTCGGGTCCCTACGTCGGCTCCATTGTAGCCTACTCAAAAGTATTCGTTTCCCCAAAAGAAACACAACAGGGCTGGGAAGGGTTCGAAGGTTTATTCAAATGGTGACGCTCTATCACACCATACGCGTGGTTCTTCGCTGTGGGCGATGATCCGTATAGGATGATAACACTACTACCTGGACTTCGTCCTGTAAGTGCCAAAAGAAAGTCTGAAGATAATGAAAGGCTCAGGAAAAGGAAAAGGCAAGTCGTTGTACCCTGTGTACGTATGTGACGTGTATTGTGACTGTCTACACTCAGCGCTGCACGAACCTAACTCACGATCACGTGACACCAAATACACATAGCCATTGGATAGAACCAACCAATGGCTCGTCCCTAGCCAGTATGGCGGGAAACAACCATAAAAGGTTTTGTCTAATGCACCAATATGATATTTTCAACGCAGATTGAGAATATCCTATAATAAAATAAATAGAATCCTAAAATAAATAGTAATAGTAATAGATAAAATATGTTATTTATATACAAACGGCCAAATATTTATTCCCCGTTACAATAACGCCTTTAATAATGACATTCATTCATTCTTTCTTTATTGACTTTAAGCTATAAAGCTCATAAGTTACAATCAAGAACATATATAAATACACAAATACACAGGTGAACAATAGTGACACATAATGAGGGTCATTCTCCATTAAGTGCACTTTTTTATTTTCTCAATAGTATCATTTCAAAAATTATTTTGATATAGACATTATAAGTATATTTTTAATATAAAAATGCTTAAATGTTTTATCTTAATTAGAAAAAGATATCTCAACTACTTGCATGTCAGAACATTTTGTCATTGGTGTTACGGACGATAGAACAAGTATGCAAGTATGACAAATGCATCAGATTTAAAAAGAAACTTACATATACTGAAGTTCAGATGTCACATACATATGCCCAAGGGTTTTCATCCAATATGAAAGCTGAATATGTGCAATTAAATGACTCAAAAGATGATCATATATTTATATTGATATTTATGACATGGCATTTTTATTGTAGTTTATGTTTCTGTGGTATTTATATTATTTTTAACACAATGTGGGTGTTTTGGGGTTTTTTTTGCAATATATATATGCATATTACACATTGCTTTTAACACAAATTCAACACGAGGTTCCAGTCTTGAAATTAGAGTAACTAGATGCATATTGTTTATTGTTTTATTGTTTGTATTTCATTCAATACCAGTTTCTCCACAATGGCATTAAAACTAATGATTCAAACATTATTTAAAGAACTTTCATGTAAAAGTTTATATTGTGCATTGACCATAACTGTAAATTTGCATGTGTTTTGCATTGACAAGTTTCTCTATCTGGTTCAGTAGGTGACCGGACCCAAAACGGCCTCATCTTGCAGAAGAATGAATATGATATCGCTATTGGTGATTCTGCCAGGAACTTGATGTGTAGGTTTTGCAAACTCTCACACAATAGTCGACGTTGTTTCTTAACTTTATGAAGAGTAACAGTATTCGTTTTACCTGTAATGATCCTGCTGACATCATCACGAAGATAAAGTTACATATTTTCTTCTGCAGGTCAACCTTTGCTCTAATGCTTCTGATACCATCTACATATCCTTTCTTGTGTCTTCCATTTGAAAATCCTATTGCCCGTCTTGCTAATGTCATTACTCTGTACTTTCTCAGAATCCTTCCTGAAAATATTTGTCGAAAGTTTTGCTTTGCTCGATCAGTTTTGGTATGAGAATACTTGCTTCTTAGCTGCTGCAGTAAAGCATAGTGGAATGTATTCCGTACTTTTGAAGGTTTCATATGCCATATGCGCATGAGGTGTTTGGTTTTTGATCTTGGTGTACGTTGCCGATATGTATTTGATGCCATTTTTCTTTTAAGGCGATGGTACCTCGTTTTGTATTTGTTAAGATTTCGCTTTTCCTTTTCTAACTGTTGTCTTAACTTCACATTCTCTGTGTGTACTTTAGCTCTCTCTCTCTCTCTCTCTCTCTCTCTCTCTCTCTCTCTCTCTCTCTCTCTCTCTCTCTCTCTCTCTCTCTCTCTCTCTCTCTCTCTCTCTGTGTGTGTGTGTGTGTGTTAACTAATCGTCTACCTTGCCTACGTTGTCTGGGATAAATTATCACAGACCCAAATGGAGATGCAGGTGGAGTTATGAACGCTGCTTGATTCCTATGATGCCTGCTTCTTTGTTGTTGGTGTCGCCAGATCTTTCTCTGATGCCTATGTTCTTTTGGTGTAAGATCAGAAACCAAGCGCTTCTGTCCTGATGCTAGATCTGCCTGATATTTCTCTCTGTTCTTCTGAAGGTATTGTGCACGACATTCTGATATTTCTCTCTGTTCTTCTGAAGGTATTGTGCACGACATTCTGATATTTCTCTCTGTTCTTCTGAAGGTATTGTGCACGACATTCTGATATTTCTCTCTGTTCTTCTGAAGGTATTGTGCACGACATTCTGATATTTCTCTCTGTTCTTCTGAAGGTATTGTGCACGACATTCTGATATTTCTCTGTTCTTCTGAAGGTATTGTGCACGACATTCTGGGTTGGCATAACGCTTAGCTCTGTAGCGTCTTTGTTTCTCAGCATTAGTGCCATAACTGCAATAATAAGAAACAAGAAATCAACAGAATGATAAATAAGTTTGAAAAAAAGTCCATATAACACCAAATAATTAAAATGGACAAAATAATGGATAGGTCTATTTGTTAACGGTAACTCAGCACATTTGAAACTTCAGTTGTTTGGTGTCTGACTTGGTCTAGTGTGAGGCAATATGCTACTGTCATAAAGGCTACTCGTACCATAAAGCAGCAAGGAATCTGTCATATGCACTTTCACAAATACAGGACAGTACATACCATGTCCTTTGCTGCACCT
Organism: Gigantopelta aegis; assembly: GCF_016097555.1. NCBI lineage: Eukaryota > Metazoa > Mollusca > Gastropoda > Neomphalida > Peltospiridae > Gigantopelta > Gigantopelta aegis. Next base: position 849,996 of record NC_054701.1, read on the forward strand.
GGTTATGATAGGACAAAAAAGCTAGAGTCCTGTATCGGTCGTACAAACCATTACTTTTCAGTTGAGCACTACGCTTGATCTACATACTACCCCTGGATAGAACAACTGTGTGTGTGTGTGTGTGTGTGTTTTCTCTGTGTGTGGGGGGCGTGGGTATGTGTAGGTGGGTGGGTGGGTGTGACAGGTGTGTTTGTCTTTGTGTGCATGGGGGGGGGGGGGTATTGTGTGTATGTGCTATGTGTGTGTGTGTGTGTGTGTGTGTGTGTGTGTGTGTGTGTTTAAGTACGGATATTAATTTAATAACACCCATTCATCCACAGAGAAAACCCTCAGACAGCCAGTGAGACTGACAGGCAACATTCATACACACAATCAAGCAGACAAAAAGAGGGAGAAAATTGTATATATTGGTGCTAAATGTACATATAATAGTTGTCAGTAGTGTTACTTGGTTGTCAGTGGTGTAACCAATTGCTTGGTTACACCACTGACAGTTACACCACTGACAAAATAAGACTAAACAACGAATTATCCCCAAACCATGAGATTAACCAAAACGTTTCCATGTGCTCAGGATTTGAAATCACATGTTTCACATCCTACAGTGTGTTTTTCTTATTAAATTTTGTTTATTTTTATTTATTTATTTCTAAACCAATTTTTTGTTAATAGCACTAAAAAAATTGTCATTTGTTGTTATTTGCAAAACACTTTTACTTTTCTTCTAACATCAAACCAAAACGAATATATTTACATTTTTATAGGAGGATGGGACGAACTATATTCTGATACTAAGAATGGATCTCAGAAATATAAAAGGAATTAACCAAAAAAGAAGAAGAATGGCTGCGTCCATGAATTGTTTGAGTGGACGAACACTGAAACTGTTCCTGCAAATTTATGACACATCTGCATGGTGTAATTGGTTGAGACTGGTAAAGCGTATGAGCGATCATTCAGTATCGCAGAAACTGCCATTAAGCCCAACAGAGAAACTACGTGAAAACGAGAACACTGATGACTTCCTGGGAATAGGGCGCGATCACGATCTTGACGATGACCGAGCACACTCGCGGTTGACCGACTCGTCTGACGTAACGTCCAACACCCGGTTTGCTAATGCCGCCTCCTATGTCGAGTCTACCGATCGTTCACTTAGTAGGAGGTCAAGTGTCAAACAAACGAAACCTAAACAATTTCAAAACCTAAAGAAAACAAAGTTTGGTTTTGTTCGTTTTGACGAAAATAATAGAGGATTGGAAAACAGTGTTGTAAATGAAAACGAGAAACTTGGTCGTATTAAAATTTCGGAAAATAAAATGAAATCCAAATGTGATAGAATATCATCTTCATTTCCGACATTTGACAAAACTGTTGCTGCCCCATTTGAAAGATCAAGTGATAATTCTAGCATATTTGACAGCCAGTACTTTAACTATGAAAAGAAAGCTTTTGCAGATTTGAATTCTGAAGAGGAACATTTGAATATGGCGAATCTGTGGCAAGAGCAAAACTCTGATGAACAATTATTAGATCAGAAAGATATTTGGAGACAAAGTATGTCTGAAAATGATGCATCCACAGCATTCAATTTCATTGATGGACAGTATTTTGAGAACACTAGCACACCAAATGATGACATGGAGAATTATAAAAACAATGGTGTGCATATAGATACTAGTACACGTAATGTACAGACATCGCGTGACATGAATTATGTCGACGACCAGTATTTCGGTAACCCAGGGTTACCAGACATGAGTACCGTTCTCTCTCAGTTGCCAAGTACTAGCTCACTTTCAGACAAGCACACAGATAGTTTTTTCAATTCTCAGGTGATTTCTACAGATGTTGACAAAGACACTGCTAGTTCTAGTGAACAGACATTTTTACAGTATGGCACTTTGTCTCAAAAGAATCTTAAGAAATTGAAGCATAAAGATCCACTACCAGTAGGTGATTCAGAAACACATGTACAGAACAGTAAGAAAAGACAAACTAAAGAGAGCTTGAGAGTACATGTTTCGGAAACCAAGTCTAATAACTCAAAACATGCCACTGATGGTCGTACACAGGAAACCGATCCCGAGTCAGCGTATTATTTAGCTATGAAGATCAGGAGAGAGATGAAATCGAAGGGTCAACATGTCAGCAAGGAAAACGTGGTCGAGACGAATGAGTTGGGTATGATGATTTCTCTGTTGTCAAACTATACAAACTTCAGTGTGTTATTACGGACGAATGCGTTGGATATGATATATCTGTTGTCAAACTTTACAAACTTCAGTGTGTGTTATCAGGGACAATGAGTTGGGTATGATGATGTGTCTGTTGTTAAACTATACAAACTTCAGTGTGTGTTATCAGGGACAATGAGTTGGGTATGATGATGTGTCTGTTGTTAAACTATACAAACTTCAGTGTGTGTTATCAGGCACAATGAGTTGGGTATGATGATGTGTCTGTTGTTAAACTATACAAACTTCAGTGTGTGTTATCAGGGACAATGAGTTGGGTATGATGATGTCTGTTGTCAAACTATAGATACAAACTTCAGTGTGTGTTATCAGGGACAATGAGTTGGGTATGATAATGTGTCTGTTGTTAAACTATACAAACTTCAGTGTGTGTTATCAGGGACAATGAGTTGGGTATGATGATGTCTGTTGTCAAACTATACAAACTTCAGTGTGTGTTATCAGGGACAATGAGTTGGGGTATGATAATGTGTCTGTTGTCAAACTATACAAACTTCAGTGTGTGTTATCAGGGACAATGAGTTTGGTATGATGATGTGTCTGTTGTTAAACTATACAAACTTCAGTGTGTGTTATCAGGGACAATTAGTTGGGTATGATGATGTGTCTGTTGTTAAACTATACAAACTTCAGTGTGTGTTATCAGGCACAATGAGTTGGGTATGATGATGTGTCTGTTGTTAAACTATACAAACTTCAGTGTGTGTTATCAGGGACAATGAGTTGGGTATGATGATGTCTGTTGTCAAACTATAGATACAAACTTCAGTGTGTGTTATCAGGGACAATGAGTTGGGTATGATAATGTGTCTGTTGTTAAACTATACAAACTTCAGTGTGTGTTATCAGGGACAATGAGTTGGGTATGATGATGTCTGTTGTCAAACTATACAAACTTCAGTGTGTGTTATCAGGGACAATGAGTTGGGGTATGATAATGTGTCTGTTGTCAAACTATACAAACTTCAGTGTGTGTTATCAGGGACAATGAGTTTGGTATGATGATGTGTCTGTTGTTAAACTATACAAACTTCAGTGTGTGTTATCAGGGACAATTAGTTGGGTATGATGATGTCTGTTGTTAAACTATACAAACTTCAGTGTGTGTTATCAGGGACAATGAGTTGGGGTATGATAATGTGTCTGTTGTCAAACTATACAAACTTCAGTGTGTGTTATCAGGGACAATGAGTTGGGTATGATGATGTGTCTGTTGTTAAACTATACAAACTTCAGTGTGTGTTATCAGGGACAATGAGTTGGGTATGATGATGTGTCTGTTGTTAAACTATACAAACTTCAGTGTGTGTTATCAGGCACAATGAGTTGGGTATGATGATGTGTCTGTTGTTAAACTATACAAACTTCAGTGTGTGTTATCAGGGACAATGAGTTGGGTATGATGATGTCTGTTGTCAAACTATAGATACAAACTTCAGTGTGTGTTATCAGGGACAATGAGTTGTGTATGATAATGTGTCTGTTGTTAAACTATACAAACTTCAGTGTGTGTTATCAGGGACAATGAGTTGGGTATGGTGATGTCTGTTGTCAAACTATAGATACAAACTTCAGTGTGTGTTATCAGGGACAATGAGTTGGGTATGATAATGTGTCTGTTGTTAAACTATACAAACTTCAGTGTGTGTTATCAGGGACAATGAGTTGGGTATGATGATGTCTGTTGTCAAACTATAGATACAAACTTCAGTGTGTGTTATCAGGGACAATGAGTTGGGTATGATGATGTGTCTGTTGTTAAACTATACAAACTTCAGTGTGTGTTATCAGGGACAATTAGTTGGGTATGATGATGTCTGTCTGCTAATGGTTTCTTTGTTCTTGCTGATTGTTAAAATGATAGGTAGTACAGTCAAAGAGTAATCATATTAGTTTAATCTGTGGAGCATTAAAAGGATACATGTACTTTTAGTATCCAGAATACATTGTCACCTAGTTAATATTAATAAGCGAGGTAAGGCGCTGATTGGTTGTTTTCATACTGCAATCAGTCAAGTGACCCACAAGCCTGTATACATTCCAATTGCAGTGTCATGCTAATTAAATACATTTATAAAGAAATACACTGACTATACAAATTATGTAACATCTTAAGAAGAACATCACTGTAAATGCTTTTAATGCCCGGCCCAGAACGTTGATTACTCTGAAGTTGCCTCCACACGTGTATATTATTGTTTAGTTGAAGATACACATTCGCCGACATTCCAACGAGACAGGGTGGACCCGGCCCAGAACGTTGATTACTCTGAAGTTGCCTCCACACGTGTATATTATTGTTTAGTTGAAGATACACATTCGCCGACATTCCAACGAGACAGGGTGGACCCGGCCCAGAACGTTGATTACTCTGAAGTTGCCTCCACACGTGTATATTATTGTTTAGTTGAAGATACACATTCGCCAACATTCCAACGAGACAGGGTGGACCCGGCCCAGAACCTCCACACGTGTGATTGAAGATACACATTCGCCAACATTCCACTCTGAAGTTGCCTCCACACGTGTATATTATTGTTTAGTTGAAGATACACATTCGCTGACATTCCAACGAGACAGGGTGGACCCGGCCCAGAACGTTGATTACTCTGAAGTTGCCTCCACACGTGTATATTATTGTTTAGTTGAAGATACACATTCGCCGACATTCCAACGAGATAGGGTGGACCCGGCCCAGAACGTTGATTACTCTGAAGTTGCCTCCACACGTGTATATTATTGTTTAGTTGAAGATACACATTCGCCGACATTCCAATGAGACAGGGTGGACCCAGGGCAGATCCAATTGTTAAGTGGAATATCACCCCATCAAGGTGACCGACTAATCCAATAGGTAACAAAACAAGTTACTTAGACAGCCCACATTGACAAAGTGAGCTTGTGTATTTTGAGCGAGTTGTGTCAAAACGCTGAAAATAAAACATGAATTTGTAGTCGTACTATCACTATTTCGATATACTTTGTTATTCATATAATTCGACTAATATTCAGTATTTATAAATTCCTATTAACATTAGTTCTTAATTCTATTTTAGTGATCACTGTAAATAATTCAAATAAATGATATTTGCAATCTATTTCTTATATAATTTGGAGTAAACTTAAAAATATAGTAACTCACTAATAAGACCAGCCCACTGATAAGGCCATATTTATTAAGTCCCATGGGTGCGGGTTTCTCTGTGTTATCATCTGCTGTAAATATCATGTATTCTACACTTAAGATAATTGTCGTAATTGCTTTGGTTTATTTTAAATAGCATCATACATCTTAAAGTGGCTACATCATTAGCCAATACAGTTTGTTAAATAAATCATTTTTGAATAGTTTTAAAGGAAATACTGTACATGTGAAAATTGGGTAAAACAACTTTCCCGTTTGAGGCCTGAACATCAACAAATTATGTTCAATAAATTAATTACGTTAAATTTGTAGAACTTTACTGTCTGGGCTATCTCTTTCATTTGCCAATTGGACATTTTAAAAACAATTAAAAAAATTATTTTAATTTGGCAATATATTTTCATGTGGTAATTGATTTTTTTGCTAGAAAATAACTGGATTTCTGCTATTTTTGTCTTGTGTTTTTGAATATCACCGACAGCATTAACTTTTGCTTTTAGTTCAATGTTAAAATTTTACTTTTAACTCCATGTCTTACAACTAGAAGTCCTAAATCAATAAAACTTGGTTTATAAAACTTTGTACCTATGGATTTTCATCACAATACAATCATGTCAAACAAAATTTATAACTTCATTTAATTGAAATTTTAATATATTTGTTTTTAAACCTGCATTGAGATGAACATCTTGTGGTACTGAATACACTGATGGTAGGTGAGACCTTTCATTCTGCAGAATTCTTGTTGAAGTGTCATACATCATTTGGCACATTTTTCTCGCTTTGACGAGTCTGAGTTAACCCTGTAACTTGAATTGAACATATAAACTGTTGTTGTTGGGGTTTTTTTTTAATTTCAAAAGTATTTGAACTTCAGAATTATTTGGTATGCTGTTATAATATGATATATGATATCATATTTAAACTGAAATTGACTGCGATTTTGTTGTGGGTTTTTCAGTCTATATTTATAATATTTCTGTTTTAATTTTATTTATTTATTTCAGACCATGAAAGACGTTATGCAGGTCCTGTTGACAGTAAAGGTTTTCGTATTCTGAAGAACCAGGTTCCTGATTTCGGAAACACGCCATCGGTTATGATAGCTAACGAACTGAAGAAAAGCATCATCTACAATAAAGGTTTTAAAACTACACTTGTACATTCTGACAACCACTGCTAATCATTTATCAGTACTAGTTTTAGTAGTATGTACTAATATCACATGTACACTGACAACCACTGCTAATCATTTATCAGTACTAGTTTTAGTATTATGTACTAATATCACATATACACACTGACAACCACTGCTAATCATTTATCAGTACTAGTTTTAGTATTATGTACTAATATCACATGTACACATGTACAACCAACCACTGCTAATCATTTATCAGTACTAGTTTTAGTATTATGTACTAATATCACATGTACACTCTGACAACCACTGCTAATCATTTATCAGTACTAGTTTTAGTAGTATGTACTAATATCACATGTACACTCTGACAACCACTGCTAATCATTTATCAGTACTAGTTTTAGTAGTATGTACTAATATCACATGTACACTCTGACAACCACTGCTAATCATTTATCAGTACTAGTTTTAGTAGTATGTACTAATATCACATATATACATGTACACTCTGACAACCACTGCTAATCATTTATCAGTACTAGTTTTAGTAGTATGTACTAATATCACATGTACACTCTGACAACCACTGCTAATCATTTATCAGTACTAGTTTTAGTAGTATGTACTAATATCACATGTACACTCTGACAACCACTGCTAATCATTTATCAGTACTAGTTTTAGTAGTATGTACTAATATCACATGTACACTCTGACAACCACTGCTAATCATTTATCAGTACTAGTTTTAGTAGTATGTACTAATATCACATGTACACTCTGACAACCACTGCTAATCATTTATCAGTACTAGTTTTAGTAGTATGTACTAATATCACATATATACATGTACACTCTGACAACCACTGCTAATCATTTATCAGTACTAGTTTTAGTAGTATGTACTAATATCACATATATACATGTACACTCTGACAACCACTGCTAATCATTTATCAGTACTAGTTTTAGTAGTATGTACTAATATCACATGTACACTCTGACAACCACTGCTAATCATTTATCAGTACTAGTTTTAGTAGTATGTACTAATATCACATGTACACTCTGACAACCACTGCTAATCATTTATCAGTACTAGTTTTAGTAGTATGTACTAATATCACATGTACACTCTGACAACCACTGCTAATCATTTATCAGTACTAGTTTTAGTAGTATGTACTAATATCACATATATACATGTACACTCTGACAACCACTGCTAATCATTTATCAGTACTAGTTTTAGTAGTATGTACTAATATCACATGTACACTGACAACCACTGCTAATCATTTATCAGTACTAGTTTTAGTAGTATGTACTAATATCACATGTACACTCTGACAACCACTGCTAATCATTTATCAGTACTAGTTTTAGTAGTATGTACTAATATCACATGTACACTCTGACAACCACTGCTAATCATTTATCAGTACTAGTTTTAGTAGTATGTACTAATATCACATGTACACTGACAACCACTGCTAATCATTTATCAGTACTAGTTTTAGTAGTATGTACTAATATCACATATATACATGTACACTCTGACAACCACTGTTAATCATTTATCAGTACTAGTTTTAGTAGTATGTACTAATATCACATGTACACTCTGACAACCACTGTTAATCATTTATCAGTACTAGTTTTAGTAGTATGTACTAATATCACATGTACACTGACAACCACTGTTAATCATTTATCAGTACTAGTTTTAGTAGTATGTACTAATATCACATGTACACTGACAACCACTGCTAATCATTTATCAGTACTAGTTTTAGTAGTATGTACTAATATCACATATATACATGTACACTCTGACAACCACTGTTAATCATTTATCAGTACTAGTTTTAGTAGTATGTACTAATATCACATGTACACTCTGACAACCACTGCTAATCATTTATCAGTACTAGTTTTAGTAGTATGTACTAATATCACATGTACACTCTGACAACCACTGCTAATCATTTATCAGTACTAGTTTTAGTAGTATGTACTAATATCACATGTACACTCTGACAACCACTGCTAATCATTTATCAGTACTAGTTTTAGTAGTATGTACTAATATCACATGTACACTCTGACAACCACTGCTAATCATTTATCAGTACTAGTTTTAGTAGTATGTACTAATATCACATGTACACTCTGACAACCACTGCTAATCATTTATCAGTACTAGTTTTAGTAGTATGTACTAATATCACATGTACACTCTGACAACCACTGCTAATCATTTATCAGTACTAGTTTTAGTAGTATGTACTAATATCACATGTACACTCTGACAACCACTGCTAATCATTTATCAGTACTAGTTTTAGTAGTATGTACTAATATCACATGTATACATGTACACTCTGACAACCACTGCTAATCATTTATCAGTACTAGTTTTAGTAGTATGTACTAATATCACATGTACACTCTGACAACCACTGTTAATCATTTATCAGTACTAGTTTTAGTAGTATGTACTAACACTATGCTAATCATTTATCAGTACTAGTTTTAGTAGTATGTACTAATATCACATGTACACTGACAACCACTGCTAATCATTTATCAGTACTAGTTTTAGTAGTATGTACTAATATCACATTATGTACACTCTGACAACCACTGCTAATCATTTATCAGTACTAGTTTTAGTAGTATGTACTAATATCACATGTACACTCTGACAACCACTGCTAATCATTTATCAGTACTAGTTTTAGTAGTATGTACTAATATCACATATATACATGTACACTCTGACAACCACTGTTAATCATTTATCAGTACTAGTTTTAGTAGTATGTACTAATATCACATGTACACTCTGACAACCACTGCTAATCATTTATCAGTACTAGTTTTAGTAGTATGTACTAATATCACATGTACACTCTGACAACCACTGCTAATCATTTATCAGTACTAGTTTTAGTAGTATGTACTAATATCACATGTACACTCTGACAACCACTGCTAATCATTTATCAGTACTAGTTTTAGTAGTATGTACTAATATCACATGTACACTCTGACAACCACTGCTAATCATTTATCAGTACTAGTTTTAGTAGTATGTACTAATATCACATGTACACTCTGACAACCACTGCTAATCATTTATCAGTACTAGTTTTAGTAGTATGTACTAATATCACATATATACATGTACACTCTGACAACCACTGCTAATCATTTATCAGTACTAGTTTTAGTAGTATGTACTAATATCACATGTACACTCTGACAACCACTGCTAATCATTTATCAGTACTAGTTTTAGTAGTATGTACTAATATCACATGTACACACTCTGACAACCACTGCTAATCATTTATCAGTACTAGTTTTAGTAGTATGTACTAATATCACATGTACACTCTGACAACCACTGCTAATCATTTATCAGTACTAGTTTTAGTAGTATGTACTAATATCACATGTACACTCTGACAACCACTGCTAATCATTTATCAGTACTAGTTTTAGTATTATGTACTAATATCACATGTACACTCTGACAACCACTGCTAATCATTTATCAGTACTAGTTTTAGTAGTATGTACTAATATCACATGTACACTCTGACAACCACTGTTAATCATTTATCAGTACTAGTTTTAGTATTATGTACTAATATCACATGTACACTCTGACAACCACTGCTAATCATTTATCAGTACTAGTTTTAGTAGTATGTACTAATATCACATGTATACATGTACACTCTGACAACTACTGCTAATCATTTATCAGTACTAGTTTTAGTAGTATGTACTAATATCACATGTACACTGACAACCACTGCTAATCATTTATCAGTACTAGTTTTAGTAGTATGTACTAATATTTATCAGTACTAGTTTTAGTAGTATGTACTAATATCACATGTACACTGACAACCACTGCTAATCATTTATCAGTACTAGTTTTAGTAGTATGTACTAATATCACATATATACATGTACACTCTGACAACCACTGCTAATCATTTATCAGTACTAGTTTTAGTAGTATGTACTAATATCACATATATACATGTACACTCTGACAACCACTGCTAATCATTTATCAGTACTAGTTTTAGTAGTATGTACTAATATCACATGTACACTCTGACAACCACTGCTAATCATTTATCAGTACTAGTTTTAGTAGTATGTACTAATATCACATGTACACTCTGACAACCACTGCTAATCATTTATCAGTACTAGTTTTAGTATTATGTACTAATATCACATGTATACATGTACACTCTGACAACCACTGCTAATCATTTATCAGTACTAGTTTTAGTAGTATGTACTAATATCACATGTACACTCTGACAACCACTGCTAATCATTTATCAGTACTAGTTTTAGTAGTATGTACTAATATCACATGTACACTCTGACAACCACTGCTAATCATTTATCAGTACTAGTTTTAGTAGTATGTACTAATATCACATGTACACTCTGACAACCACTGCTAATCATTTATCAGTACTAGTTTTAGTATTATGTACTAATATCACATGTACACTGACAACCACTGCTAATCATTTATCAGTACTAGTTTTAGTAGTATGTACTAATATCACATGTACACTCTGACAACCACTGCTAATCATTTATCAGTACTAGTTTTAGTATTATGTACTAATATCACATGTACACTGACAACCACTGTTAATCATTTATCAGTACTAGTTTTAGTAGTATGTACTAATATCACATGTACACTCTGACAACCACTGCTAATCATTTATCAGTACTAGTTTTAGTAGTATGTACTAATATCACATGTACACTCTGACAACCACTGCTAATCATTTATCAGTACTAGTTTTAGTAGTATGTACTAATATCACATGTACACTCTGACAACCACTGCTAATCATTTATCAGTACTAGTTTTAGTAGTATGTACTAATATCACATGTACACTGACAACCACTGCTAATCATTTATCAGTACTAGTTTTAGTAGTATGTACTAATATCACATGTACACTGACAACCACTGCTAATCATTTATCAGTACTAGTTTTAGTATTATGTACTAATATCACATGTACACTCTGACAACCACTGCTAATCATTTATCAGTACTAGTTTTAGTAGTATGTACTAATATCACATGTACACTCTGACAACCACTGTTAATCATTTATCAGTACTAGTTTTAGTATTATGTACTAATATCACATGTACACTCTGACAACTACTGCTAATCATTTATCAGTACTAGTTTTAGTAGTATGTACTAATATCACATGTATACATGTACACTCTGACAACCACTGCTAATCATTTATCAGTACTAGTTTTAGTAGTATGTACTAATATCACATGTACACTCTGACAACCACTGTTAATCATTTATCAGTACTAGTTTTAGTAGTATGTACTAATATCACATGTACACTCTGACAACTACTGCTAATCATTTATCAGTACTAGTTTTAGTAGTATGTACTAATATCACATGTATACATGTACACTCTGACAACCACTGCTAATCATTTATCAGTACTAGTTTTAGTAGTATGTACTAATATCACATGTACACTCTGACAACCACTGTTAATCATTTATCAGTACTAGTTTTAGTAGTATGTACTAATATCTATCAGTACTAGTTTTAGTAGTATGTACTAATATCACATGTACACTGACAACCACTGCTAATCATTTATCAGTACTAGTTTTAGTAGTATGTACTAATATTTATCAGTACTAGTTTTAGTAGTATGTACTAATATCACATGTACACTGACAACCACTGCTAATCATTTATCAGTACTAGTTTTAGTAGTATGTACTAATATCACATGTACACTCTGACAACCACTGTTAATCATTTATCAGTACTAGTTTTAGTAGTATGTACTAATATCTATCAGTACTAGTTTTAGTAGTATGTACTAATATCACATGTACACTGACAACCACTGCTAATCATTTATCAGTACTAGTTTTAGTAGTATGTACTAATATTTATCAGTACTAGTTTTAGTAGTATGTACTAATATCACATGTACACTCTGACAACCACTGCTAATCATTTATCAGTACTAGTTTTAGTAGTATGTACTAATATCACATGTACACTCTGACAACCACTGCTAATCATTTATCAGTACTAGTTTTAGTAGTATGTACTAATATCACATGTACACTCTGACAACCACTGCTAATCATTTATCAGTACTAGTTTTAGTATTATGTACTAATATCACATGTACACTGACAACCACTGCTAATCATTTATCAGTACTAGTTTTAGTAGTATGTACTAATATCACATGTACACTCTGACAACCACTGCTAATCATTTATCAGTACTAGTTTTAGTAGTATGTACTAATATCACATATATACATGTACACTCTGACAACCACTGCTAATCATTTATCAGTACTAGTTTTAGTAGTATGTACTAATATCACATGTACACTCTGACAACCACTGCTAATCATTTATCAGTACTAGTTTTAGTAGTATGTACTAATATCACATGTACACTGACAACCACTGCTAATCATTTATCAGTACTAGTTTTAGTATTATGTACTAATATCACATGTACACTCTGACAACCACTGCTAATCATTTATCAGTACTAGTTTTAGTAGTATGTACTAATATCACATGTACACTCTGACAACCACTGTTAATCATTTATCAGTACTAGTTTTAGTATTATGTACTAATATCACATGTACACTCTGACAACTACTGCTAATCATTTATCAGTACTAGTTTTAGTAGTATGTACTAATATCACATGTATACATGTACACTCTGACAACCACTGCTAATCATTTATCAGTACTAGTTTTAGTAGTATGTACTAATATCACATATATACATGTACACTCTGACAACCACTGCTAATCATTTATCAGTACTAGTTTTAGTAGTATGTACTAATATCACATGTACACTCTGACAACCACTGCTAATCATTTATCAGTACTAGTTTTAGTAGTATGTACTAATATCACATGTACACTCTGACAACCACTGCTAATCATTTATCAGTACTAGTTTTAGTATTATGTACTAATATCACATGTATACATGTACACTCTGACAACCACTGCTAATCATTTATCAGTACTAGTTTTAGTAGTATGTACTAATATCACATGTACACTCTGACAACCACTGCTAATCATTTATCAGTACTAGTTTTAGTAGTATGTACTAATATCACATGTACACTCTGACAACCACTGCTAATCATTTATCAGTACTAGTTTTAGTATTATGTACTAATATCACATGTACACTGACAACCACTGCTAATCATTTATCAGTACTAGTTTTAGTAGTATGTACTAATATCACATGTACACTCTGACAACCACTGCTAATCATTTATCAGTACTAGTTTTAGTATTATGTACTAATATCACATGTACACTGACAACCACTGTTAATCATTTATCAGTACTAGTTTTAGTAGTATGTACTAATATCACATGTACACTGACAACCACTGTTAATCATTTATCAGTACTAGTTTTAGTAGTATGTACTAATATCTATCAGTACTAGTTTTAGTAGTATGTACTAATATCACATATAGACACGTACTGCACAGGGTTCACATTTTACCACAGCAGTGACAATAACAGCCATGGTTGCCCTTCTTTCTTGTCATTCTGTCCCGAAAATTGAATGTTGTTGATGACGAGAAAAATGCTGTTTACCCTACTTGGTTTGCCACAGTGGCCTTCCCATGCACTCCATGTGTATGTAAGAAGTAGTAAAATTATCATTGGTACGATGGTAAAAGTCATCCATACAATAAACTGCATTGGCTAGAGGCCAAGGCATGATAGTGAAGTTATCATTGGTACGATGGTAAAAGGCATCCATACAATAAACTGCATTGGCTAGAGGCCAAGGCATGATAGTTAAATTATTTTTGTGAGAAAACTTGATAAAAAGTAAGTTGGCTTTGTTCTCGTCACACTTTCCTTGGTGCCTTTATTTTTGTTATTAAACTGAAGGCAACACTAGTCATGCCTCCCCCCCCCCCCCCCAACAATTAGCAGGGGGTTGCAGTATATAGAAGAATAACTTAGGGATGTGGATGCAGTATAAAAGAGTAGTTTAAAGCAAGGGGTGTACTACATGTACACAGTGGATAGAGCAATGGTAATGGAGGGCTTTTTCCAAGTAGAAAATGGTGGACCTGTCAAGACTTTTCTCCTCTCCCAGCTAGTGCAATTGGTATTATCTATAATCAAAGATCATGGTATGTGTTGTCCCGTTTATGAGAATTAGCATATAAAAAGATGTTGCTGATATTTGACAAAGAAGTCGCATGATGACGCCCTCCCTCAGTCCCACCCGCAACTCAACAGATGTGATATTTGACAAAGAAGTCGCATGATGACGCCCTCCCTCAGTCCCACCCGCAACTCAACAGATGTCATATTTGACAAAGAAGTCGCATGATGACACCCTCCCTCAGTCCCACCCACAACACAACAGATGTGATATTTGACAAAGAAGTCGCATGATGACGCCCTCCCTCAGTCCCACCCACAACTCAACAGATGTGATATTTGACAAAGAAGTCGCATGATGACGCCCTCCCTCAGTCCCACCCGCAACTCAACAGATGTGATATTTGACAAAGAAGTCGCATGATGACACCCTCCCTCAGTCCCACCCACAACACAACAGATGTGATATTTGACAAAGAAGTCGCATGATGACGCCCTCCCTCAGTCCCACCCACAACTCAACAGATGTCATATTTGACAAAGAAATCGCATGATGACGCCCATCCTCAGTCCCACCCACAACTCAACAGATGTCATATTTGACAAAGAAATCGCATGATGACGCCCATCCTCAGTCCCACCCACAACTCAACAGATGTGATATTTGACAAAGAAGTCGCATGATGACGCCCTCCCTCAGTCCCACCCACAACTCAACAGATGTGATATTTGACAAAGAAGTCGCATGATGACGCCCTCCCTCAGTCCCACCCACAACTCAACAGATGTGAGTTAAGTTTGCCTTTCATTTTATTTTAGGTGATGTAATTGCCATCTACAAACCTTATGGTCTTCCTTCTCATGGTGAGTTTAACAATTAATTATATTGTCATTACAATGCCTTTGATCTAACCGTAACAACGCAAGTTTGATGTAATTGCCATCTACAAACCTTATGGTCTTCCTTCTCATGGTGAATTTAACAATTAATAATTACATTGTCATGACAATGCCTTTGATCTAGCCATAACAACACAAGTTTGTTAATTTTTTTATGACTGTAAAAATAGCGTCATATCTGATGATGTAACTTGATCTTGGTACTTTGTCTTATTGAGCTTTATTGTTTGGAACCAAAACATTTATTAAAACTAAAATATGAACTTTTAGTGTTATTATTAGTAAGTATGTCTCAAATTTAACTATAAGGATTGTGTTATTTATGTGTTTGCAGATGATTTTCTTTGTTCATACCCAGATGAACGTCAAACAGAAATAAGAGACAGTCCTTAACTGCTTGTACAAATTAATTTGTACACCGTTAGCTAATAGCTGCTCAGAACTGATATGTTAGTGTGTGGTATGTGCTGTCCTGTCCACAGGACAGTGTATATCACAGATCCCTTGCTGCTTTATCGTTAGGAATAGTCTATGTGGCACAGCAGGTTTCCTCTCTCTTTAACTTGACCATGTGCCAAAATAACCATATGATCCCAAATAGTTTTCATTCAAATAAACATTGTTTTGCTTTCATAAAGTTTGATGCTCTCAACTGGTGTGGGTAACTACCAACACCGAAGGTTTCCCTGTGCTAAGTTTGATGCTCTCAACTGGTGTGGGTAACTACCAACACTGCAGGTTTCCCTGTGCTAAGTTTGATGCTCTCAGCTGGTGTGGGTAACTACCAACACTGCAGGTTTCCCTGTGCTAAGTTTGATGCTCTCAACTGGTGTGGGTAACTACCAACACCGAAGGTTTCCCTGTGCTAAGTTTGATGTTCTCAACTGGTGTGGGTAACTACCAACACTGCAGGTTTCCCTGTGCTAAGTTTGATGTTCTCAACTGGTGTGGGTAACTACCAACACCGAAGGTTTCCCTGTGCTAAGTTTGATGCTCTCAACTGGTGTGGGTAACTACCAACACCGAAGGTTTCCCTGTGCTAAGTTTGATGCTCTCAACTGGTATGGGTAACTACCAACACTGCAGGTTTCCCTGTGCTAAGTTTGATGCTCTCAACTGGTGTGGGTAACTACCAACACTGCAGGTTTCCCTGTGCTAAGTTTGATGCTCTCAACTGGTGTGGGTAACTACCAACACTGCAGGTTTCCCTGTGCTAAGTTTGATGTTCTCAACTGGTATGGGTAACTACCAACACCGAAGGTTTCCCTGTGCTAAGTTTCTTATTTAAAATAACATAAGAAAGGGAGTAATTCACTTTAAAATATTGTAATACTGTTAAAGATGATGATCGCAAAAAAATCCTTGATAACAAACACATATTTTAAAAAAATCGCACTCATCAAAATGCTAAGGAGAGTGAAAACCAAGCATTATTAATTTATGAAGTAATTGGTACATGTAAATGCAGAGACATTTGTTGCAAAAATGAACCAATTAACCAATAATGTTTTCTTCTAATTTTGTGTTTGGTTCATTAATGTAGTCTGACTTCTTTTCCCTTTCAAGAATGGAGTTATAATTTATTAAAAAGTTTCAGGAGTAGTACTATCAAATATAATTATGACATGTATACACTGATGCAGACAATTTGATTTTTTAATTACAATATCTCTATTCAGATAATTTGATGCACACAATTATATATATATATATATATACCTTTTCTGTGTTAGATGGTTTTGATGAGCGTGCAGCTAAACATATATATAGGAATTAACTTGTCTTGAATTTCATTATTATGTACAACGAACATGATTAGGATAGATGGGATAGCTCTGATTGGTTAATATGCCACAGAGTACTGCACATCAAATTATGTTCCAGTCACATGATCTAGCTGTGACTTTCTAACAAACGAAACACAAATTAAAGGGACATTCCTGAGTTTGCTGCAAGATGTTTCCGACTAATAAAATATTTCTGCGGTTAAACTTATGTGATAAATATATTTTCTTTTTTAGAATATCAGTGTCTACATATTCAATGTGTTTCTGGTCGTCTTAATATTTGTAAGAAGCCCAAACTGGATTTTGTCTTCAAATAACGTTGTACGTATGAAAGAAAAATATTTTTGAGGAAATAAAATGAAATTTAAAGCAGTACAAATATTAGAACGACCAGAAACACGTTTAATATACAGACACTTAATATTTTATGAAGAAAAATATATTATATATTAGATCGTCAAAAAGTGTCTGTTAGTCGATCACATCTTAAAAATTGCAGCAAACTCAGGAATGTCCCTTTAAATAGTGGGCAATGATCATTGATTACTGTTACTATAGTGTGAACATATAACATGCACATTCATTGGTAAAAAAAATACCTAGCCTTATTCCTACATACCTATTACCATTTCTTTTCCTTCTTTTTTATTATTCCGTCTAAATTTAATTTTTTATTGTTGTGTTTTTTAAAAAGAAAGTATAAAATTACACGATTGCCATTTTCAGGACCTTGCGTACGCTTTGTACTCTTAACAGTTATGAACTAATCGAGACAATTGTACCGACTTTGCTGATTTCCGTAGCGAGTTCACTTGTGTAGGCTACATAAGGCACTATTTAATTCAATCCCTTTTCTCTTTTTGTCAGAACTATATGAACAGTATAAATGAGTTATCCTTATCAGACGTTGTGATCAATTACCTTACGAAAATGGATTGTTTCTAATTAATAATAAATTAAATAGGCAAAGACGTTTTGATTGGGTTGGTATGTCTTCAAAGATGTCTATTAAACCTGTGTTTTCAGATTTGTATAGCAAAGATAAGTACCAGTCATACATTAAAATCTTGCATGGATGCTACCGTTCTTGTAACATTTTTTTCTTGTATTATTAAACGGATCTTCCTATCAGCTGCATATGGTAAATAGTGGTAATCAATATACAAAATTATTTTACGTGCGCTCTTTGTTAAGTGTAACGTGTGTTATTTTTCACACTCGCAAGATTGAAATTATGGGCGCTGTGCGAGTGCGATCGCACCCGCGCACCTTAAAAGGCAAGGTCTGATGTATTATCATAATGATTATGTGTAAATGTTTCAGAAATATTTTAATGTTGATCGTTTGTTACTCATTCAGTTTCTTTCTTTGAATATTTTGTTATTCTTCCCAGACAGTCACGTGGGTCAGCTGTGACACGTTGTGTTTTGTTCTTACAGGTGGTTCCAGGGTGTCAGTGTTTTTGCCAGAAAGACATTTTTGGGTATGTCGCTATGGAATTGAATGCAACCACAGTCATACAGTAATGATAAGAGTAATTAATTTTGTCCCCAAAAAATTAAAATCTGCCAAACATTTGGGTATGGCGCCTTACCCATTTTACCCTCTGGCAGAAACCCTGATTGTGTTTTGATTCTACAGGTGGTCTGTGACATGTTGTGTTTTGATTCTACAGGTGGTCTGTGACATGTTGTGTTTTGATTCTACAGGTGGTCTGTGACATGTTGTGTTTTGATTCTACAGGTGGTCTGTGACATGTTGTGTTTTGATTCTACAGGTGGTCTGTGACATGTTGTGTTTTGATTCTACAGGTGGTCTGTGACATGTTGTGTTTTGATTCTACAGGTGGTCTGTGACATGTTGTGTTTTGATTCTACAGGTGGTCTGTGACATGATTCTACAGGTGGTCTGTGACATGTTGTGTTTTGATTCTACAGGTGGTCTGTGACATGTTGTGTTTTGATTCTACAGGTGGTCTGTGACATGTTGTGTTTTGATTCTACAGGTGGTCTGTGACATGTGTTTTGTTCTTACAGGTGGTCCTGGGGTGTGAGTCAGTGTGGGTCAACTCTGTGACATGTTGTGTTTTGTTCTCACAGGTGGCCTGTAACATGTTGTTTTTTGTTCTTACAGGTGGTCTGTGACATGATGTGTTTGGTTCTTACAGGTGATCCCGGGGTGTGAATCAGTGTGTGTCAACTCTGTGACATGTTGTGTTTTGTTCTTACAGGTGGTCTGTGACATGTTGTGTTTTCTTCTTACAGGTGGTCTGTGACATGTTGTGTTTGGTTCTTACAGGTGGTCCCGGGGTGAGAGTCAGTGTGGGTCAACTCTGTGACATGTTGTGTTTTGTTCTTACAGGTGGTCTGTGACATGTTGTGTTTTGTTCTCACAGGTGGTCTGTAACATGTTGTGTTTTGTTCTTACAGGTGGTCTGTGACATGTTGTGTTTTGTTCTTACAGGTGGTCTGTGACGTGTGTTTTGTTTCTACATGTGTTCTGTGACATGTTGTGTTTTATTCTTACAGGTGGTCTGTGACATGTGTTTTGTTCTTACAGGTGGTCTGTGACATGTGTTTTGTTCTCACAGGTGGTCTGTAACATGTTGTGTTTTGTTCTTACAGGTGGTCTGTGACATGTTGTGTTTTCTTCTTACGGGTGGTCTGTGACATGTTGTGGTGTTTTGTTCTCACAGGTGGTCTGTAACATGTTGTGTTTTGTTCTCACAGGTGGTCTGTGACATGTGTTTTGTTCTCACAGGTGGTCTGTGACATGTGTGTTTTGTTCTCACAGGTGGTCTGTGACATGTGTTTTGTTCTCACAGGTGGTCTGTAACATGTTGTGTTTTGTTCTCACAGGTGGTCTGTGACATGTTTTGTTTTGTTCTTACAGGTGGTCCCAGGGTGTGAGTCAGTGTGGGTCAACTCTGTAACATGTTTTGTTTTGTTCTTACAGGTGGTCTGTGACATGTTGTGTTTTGTTCTTACAGGTGGTCCCAGGGTGTGAGTCAGTGTGTGTCAACTCTGTGACATGTTTTGTTTTGTTCTTACAGGTGGTCCCAGGGTGTGAGTCAGTGTGTGTCAACTCTGTGACATGTTGTGTTTTGTTCTCACAGGTGGTCAGTAACATGTTGTGTTTTGTTCTTACAGGTGGTCTGTGACATGTTGTGTTTTGTTCTTACAGGTGGTCTGTAACGTGTTTTATTCTTACAGGTGGTCTGTGACATGATGTGTTTTGTTTTTACAGGTGGTCTGTGACATGTTGTGTTTTGTTTTTACAGGTGGTCTGTGACATGTTGTGTTTTGTTCTTACCTCAGCTCTGTGACATGTTGTGTTTTGTTCTTACAGGTGGTCTGTAACGTGTTTTATTCTTACAGGTGGTCTGTGACATGATGTGTTTTATTCTTACAGGTGGTCTGTGACATGATGTGTTTTGTTTTTACAGGTGGTCCCGGGGTGCGAGTCAGTGTGGGTCAACTCTTACCTCAGCTCTGTGACATGTTGTCTGGTAAAGAAAACATCAACATGCTGCATCTTGTGCACAGACTGGACAAAGAAACCACCGGCGTGATGCTCCTAGCAAAGTGAGTCCTGGTGCTGGGGCAACTCTTACATTCTGCACATCATTAGGGCAGCTATAAAGGGTTTACCCGGCCCATTGCAAAATTAGTCAATTGATAATTTTTATCGAAAGTGTCTACAGTGTTTCTATTTGGCTAATAAAACATTGTTTAAACTGTCCACTTTTTATTAATTTTCAAACAATACTCTACATATACTGAAAATTGGCTAATATAAAATTATTTCTAGTGTGACATCTGCTAGTCCTCTTAAAACATTGTACTGTAGTTCTCTAAAAACACTGTACTGTAGTTCTCGGAAACATTGTATTGTAGTTCTCGAAAACATTGTACTGCAGTTCTCTTTAAAACATTGTACTGTAGTTCTCGAAAACATTGAACTGTAGTTCTCGAAAACATTGAACTGTAGTTCTCGAAAACATTGTACTGTAGTTCTCTCGAAAACATTGTACTGCAGTTCTCGAAAACTTTGTACTGCAGTTCTCTTTAAAACATAGTACAGTGGTTCTCTAAAAACATTGTACTGCAGTTTTCTAAAAACACTCTACTGTAGTTCTCTTAAAAACATTGTACCATAATTATATATATTTATTTGATATTATTATATTTTATTTTGTGCTATATTTGAATTGTCTTATAATAGCTGGTTTTATTTTAAGAACTCCAGAAATGGCATGGAGGTTGAAAAATGCTTTTCGAAAGCAGGAAGTAATGAAAATGTACTGGGTGATTGTAAAAGGAATTCCAAAGCCATCTGAAGGTCAGTCTGTCAAAAAGTTATTTCTTGAAATCCATATGTATAAAAAAAAAAATTGCAGAAAAGTAAAGCAATAATTGATATTCCCAAATGGGACAACTATGTGTGTGAAATAATTATATAAAGAACTTTGTAAATTAATGTTGTGTAGGGAATGCTATTTTTATAGTCACATGACACGCAGTCACATGCTTATTGTCAGGTATATTGTCACAGACCACTGACCTATTTAATGGTCTAACAAAGTATTACCTGAACACAAATAATTTCATTTGTCCCTAAATGTACTTTATTCAACCAGCTTCATAACCACCATACTCTCAAAATAATTGAATTATGGCAATGGTTCATAATTCTAAAACAAAAATTGCCAAGAGGGTTGACATGGATTTCACTCCATCATGGTTCAGTTAAGGTGATGCAGTAGCTAGATTTGGTTTCCAACAATTAATGTAATTTTTATTTATTATCCATTTTTAGAGAAACAAGGTCCTTAAAGGAAACATGTCATGAGACCATATTATAGCTCATTTTAAAAGCAAAATGATATAAAAATAATATACAAATAAGTATATAACAATAAAATACGCGTAGTTAACTTAAAATGAAGAAATTACGCCAATCAGTATCAAAGTACGATTTATGCATATTTATTCGTGAGCGTTCGGAAAAAAAGGGAAGTGACGTCAGAGCCGCTGTACTCTTCCATTGTTGTTAACTGTTTATATATGGAGTAAGGGCCTTACGATCTTTTCAGTCCAGCACTGCCGTACTGCGCGGCCTTTGGGTGTAAAAATAAACAGTTTAAACGATCGGGATTGTCTTTTTACGGTTTTCCAAAGGATTGTATCCGAAGAAAGACGCGTATATTTTATCGTAAAACAAAAGATTGGACACCAACACCGCATAGTACTTTGGTGTCAGCCTATTTTAGTATTTACAGCCCGGAACCCGAACGTTACCCAGAGACAAAAACAGTACTCTGTTGCGAATGCCGAGGTGTACATTCTACATATTTGGCACAAAGATACACCTCAGCATGATGTATTTATATATGTTAAAACAAAAATGTAGATTTTTTTGTTTTTTTAAAGAAGAGATTTTTCATGTTAGGCCTACATAACAAAATCTGTATTCACCGTCCGAAGAAGGAAATGTCAATAATTAATTAAATATGGCATATACAAACATAGGATTTGGCATGAAGATACATCTCAGTACGATGTATTTAAATATGTTTTAAAAAAAACACAAATAATTTTAAATAATGATTTTAATCTTCGGGCAGAGTACATCACAAAAACGTTCCTCATCGCCCGAAGCCCACAAGTAACACGAAGTTCAATACAAAATAAACCACTACTGTCGGTGTCGAAATAACTATTATGTTTCATCCATGGGCTGACTTGAGAATCGGAGTGTTGTTTTAGTTAATTGGTCCTTTCTTTCCGTGGCCTGCACATGTGATTCCTGACTGGCAGGTGTATGTTGCAGGGTATCGACCAGGTAAGTGATTACCACTGTCTAGACATACGTACAAAATACTTGCCAGTTTTTTAAGATCACAGGGTATTGTGGCGTAACCTGTTGCCACCCTGATTCATTACTGTAAATAATGCTGTAAAACCCTTGATTAAGTAAACTTTCCCAACTAAAATTACAAAATTATCAATTACGTAGTACCAAAGAAAAGAAAATTATCACATGGGTATCGTGAGTGGTCGTTTTTAATCTAACACACCCTACCAATAGGCCTAATAATATGCTGCTTTTTTTTAAGAGAGAAAAATACTATAACCTCATTTCATTCTATTGATGCAAATTGAAATATATTTAGTTAAAAAGTTGATTATACTCTCAAGTCATTTATGTTGTTTTACAAGTCAGTTTATAATGAAAGTGAAGCGCCTTGTAAATTAGAGCGTTTGTTTACACTGTGCATACAGATTTCATTATGTACAGCCTGAACATGAAAAATGCGATATTTTCTATAAAGAAAAAAAAAAAATGTTTGTCGTACATTTATATTTTTTACATATTTAAATACATCATATCGAGGTGTATCTTTATGCTAAATATGAACAGTATACACCTCGGCATTAGCATCCGAGTTTTGGTTTTGTTTCCGGGTTACTTTCGGGCTCCGGGCTGTAAATTGGTCGACCGGTCTGGTCTGGCACCATCGGTTTCTCCACCCTCCGACTCGCTATCCGTTTTTTCTTCAGTATCACTGTTGTAAGTAAATGTGTGTCTTTCTTCATTTACTAACAGCTCAAATTGATACGGCAAAATGTTTTGCGAACGAACACTCATTGTTTTGGTAAGCTGTGCAAGTCTTAGATTCTTTATGTGTGGTACGGACTAATGCTTTTAAGTGTAAGGCTTCAGATCAAGCGACGCGTCTCTGACGTCACGGACCTCGTGATTGCCCTGCTCATTAAAGATCGGCAATTTCTGCTAAGAGCTCGTATCTGGGGGTGTTTTTATGGAGATATTTTAAGTAATTAATTTTTTTTTTTTTTTTTAGGTGATTCAATTTATCATTAACTGTACATGGTTGGTGCCAAATATAGGTCACGTGACATGTTTCCTTTAAATCTGTGACAGTAGGCCTTTAAAAGTAGTTCCAACGATCTTCCTTGTACCACTCCCATTCCACACATATATTGATGTAATAATTTTTTAATTACATTTGTAGATAAATTATGTATGTGTTGCGTATATATAAAAAATTGAATATTTCATCAGACAATTTGTACATTTTACTTGCCTTGTGTCAGTGAAACAAAAATCATTTTAATGTTCACTTGACTGATTAATTATATTATTTTATTTTGTAATTTTTAAAATTTTGTTTTAGGTATTATTGATATTCCCATGTCAGAAGGAAAAGTGGAAGGGATACACAGGGTATGTTACTTAATAAAGATGTTCAATAATATTAACACATTTCCACCAAAGCATTGAGTGTGCAGTACAGTTACCTCCCTTTTAATTGTTATCCACCTGGGGCTGTATGCATGAGGGGCGGATAAGTCCACTATCTGGGAATAGTGCCTATCCGCCAGATAAGTGGGGTAATTTGGTATGCATGACGGCAGGATAGAGCTCACCGAATAGCCTATACGCGAATAACGCTATTCGCTACATTTTCTGCGTATAAAGGCCAATCCGCCGGATAAGTCTGAAAGGAAAATGGCCGCGCTGCTGTGTTGCGATTCACAAACAGGCAAATATGTCAACAAAATTGGTTATTTCTTGATCGAACAAAGCAATTTGTCATTTTTTATAATGTGGAAAAACATGAAGAATTTAAATTTGAACAACAAGATATTCTGAAGATCACAGATGAAATATCGGGAAACATCGAAGTGTCCAGTCGGTTGGGCATGTTAACATCGCTGTCAAAAATCTACTACAAGTTTGCAACACTTTGAATATGTCTACAGTAACTGATCGGTGAGAAACTTGTTTTTATGTAATAATTATCACATATTTATTTCAGTCTGTTTGTATTTGCCACCTCGCCATGCATTGTCTTCATTCTTTTAATGTAACCTATCGAAAACCATCCCCCATCAAAAACTTTCCCATTGGCATTGTACTTCCTATTTCTTTTTAACTTCAAATAACATAAGCACGAACTTTGATTATGTCATACATGTATGTTCACGAAAACACGTCGACAACTTATCCAAAAATGGGAAGGTTATTTGGGGAACATAATATACAAAAATTGAAATATAGAAATTAATCTGTATGTTTTTATTGGGGGTGGGTATGCTTGGGAACATAGACAACGGCTTGTCAAACAACTAGCCTAAGGTAAGCAAATAATTTTTTTAGATTTTCACAAAATTGTCAGCGTCATTAATATTAAACCACCGGATGACTGAAATGGCCATGCACAGTACTGTAGTGTAGGCTACCCTTTTAGCGGAACATAGTTTTCGTAACTGAAACAAGTAGTTTAATTTTATTTTTATTGAAAACATGTGCAAGATATATAATAATTATATAAGCTATTTTCATTGATTCGTTGACTCACTTATTTATGTATGTGTTCATTTTATGTTATAGACATCAGTCAACAATTTGGTGAGGACTGACAATGCTTTCCAGCAGGTGCCAAACCACAAAACAAATATGGATGTATCAAATGTCATTCGGTCAATGTGCAGGTACTGCAGACAGTGTGTGTGTGTGTGTGTGAGAGAGAGAGAGAGAGAGAGAGAGAGAGAGAGAGAGAGAGAGAGAGAGAGAGAGAGAGAGAGAGAGAGAGAGAGAGAGAGATAGATATATATATATGTGCTCTATAAATATATATTGTGAAATGCTGTCAAATTCTTTTATATATATATATGTATGTATGTATGTGTGTATATATATATATATATGTGTATATATATATATATATATATATATATATATATATATATATTGTGAAATGCTGTCAAATTCTTTTCTTTCTTCTTTTACCTTATTGAAGCAGATGATTTGTTCTTTTTCTTAACAAAAACAAAAACAAAACAAAACCAAAAAAACCCCACCTGTTATTACCCAGATCATCTTATTATCATAAATGTCATATTTGTAACATTTTGTTCCAGGTACATGGCACATAAGTTGCTGTTTACTCTGGTTGTGAACCCAATTACATCTAAATTGAAGATATACAGCTGAACAAAGTTCAAGCAAGTTGCATGTGTGCCTTTTGGAACCTTCTAAGACAGTTTGTGTAATGCTGTATAACTGTGCTAAAAAGCTCCATCTGATTCAGAGAAATTCAATGACAGTGATCCAGGTTTTGTTTTGTTACAAGATGATAACTTTGATAGGAAAGAGATTTCAACCCAAGTGGTTCATGATGTTGATAGCAGAGCTGTTATATACTAATATACATTTACTCTTAAAGATAGCTGTAGATGATGACAAAGTAATAAGTAAATGTGAACATTCTGATTTACATGCTCTGTTAATACAAAATGACATTCATATTTGACATTTTTCATACATCTTCATTTTGAATTTTAAAATTAAATCAATATGCAACAGGAAAATAATGTTACAGTTAGATGATTATAATTGAGAAGTACAGTGCAAAACAATTCATAAAATAACGACAAATTAACAAAATAATTATGAAAAATACATGAAATTTTTTTTTAATCTGATAAAGAATAAAAAATAATTTTAAGTAATAATGTACATTGAGTAAGTATTTAATTACATTTTCCCTCTGACATGTCATCCAATTTAATTATCAATTTAAAATGGGTTATCTTAAGTTATCTACACTTGGTTTATTTACTTCTACACTATACTTCACTCTTCACAATTTGTAAGGTGAAATAAACTATAAATATTACTTTGAATTGTTGTTTGTTGTGTATTACAGGGCGTTTGGCAATATGTACTGATTGAAAGAAATAAGGGATCACCCGAACACTTACAGGAGATAGTGACTGCAACAAAAACACTCATCTATTGTGTCAGGAAGTTAACTGTGTTACTGTCATCCAGTCTCACATTACTGTCATTCAGTGACTCCCACATTACATCTTCGTACTTTATACAGACATTAGGACGATAATAGTATTTAATACTAAGTGTTCCTTTATTTATTTCTCTGTATATTTTGTATATGTACAAAACGTCATTTATTTTTATGGTATTTTAAGTTTCAACATGGAATAGAGTATATATACGTATAACATGGAATTAAGTCCCTATGTATTAAAAGTGTAAATACTAGTAGTTAACATTACTAGTTGTTTAAGATTAGCCTTCAATGTCTTGGATATGCCTCTAAAAGTTGTTTATGTGTGTTAAATAATACTAATGACATTTTAAAACTTTTATTCCAGATTATAAATTGTATACATGTATTTGCATTTAGATTTTAAAAATATTATTTCGTTTTTTAATATTATTACTTTTATATGGCTATTAAATAATAACGAAACATTGCCCCTGTATTAAAAACAGTTCCCCTTTCTCTTTTGGGGGTTGTGCCAACATATTTTAGACTACGACTGTGTGTCCCATAATTCATTTAAGAAAACCTCAAGTGAGTTTCACTGGGTGTTTATTTCCATAAATGTTCAGTCCATTTCGTATACTGAACCAAAAGAAGACTGTTGCGGTGGTGGTAGGGTTGGGGTGTGGGTAGGTGTGGGGCTCATAATCCACATGAAAAAACAATTCTTTATTAGTATAAATTCTGACAAAAAGTACATTATCGTCGTCAAGTGCAGGTAATCGGGTTGAGTAAAGGATTTACCTGTAGCGTATTTCTTTGTTATTTCTCTCTCCCTCTACCCCTCCCCCTCCTTCCCTATCCCCCTCTAGGACTGGATCGCTGTCTCTCTCTCTCTCTCTCTCTCTCAGCCAGTACACCACAACTGGTACACATGTATATCAAAGGCTGTAATATGTGCTATCCTCTATGGAATGGTGCATATAAAATAATCTCAGCTGCTAATCGAAAAGAGTAGCCCGTGAAGTGGCGACAGCGGGTTTCCTCCCTAAATATCTTTGTGGTATTTCACCGTATGTCCGACGCCATAGAACCGTAAATAAAATGTGTTGAGTGCGTCGTTAATAAAACAGTTCCTTCCTTTTACATGGGTTACGTTAAAAATAATACTGTCAGTAGAATGATAGAAATACATAGAGAAAAGTTTTAAGGCCAGCTCATTTTGCCCGAATGTTTATTAGTTTTTACCCGAATTTGAAGATTTCCTACCCCACCCCCGGTCGCTTTATGGTTGGTGTTTGACCTATTTTCCAGTTATCTCCCTCTATATCTGCATTTCTATATTTTGTTAGCATGCTGGATGTTATATCTCGGTCCCCCATTATTTATTTATTTATTCATTTGGCAAGACTATTGGCCTCTATTTTATTAGTATTTGTTTTTAATTTGCACCTCTTCCTAAATATATACTGCACTTTTAATGACTGTTAATAACTGGATTGCTATATATATTTTTGTTTTTCTTCTTATAACTATGTATTTAATTTTATTTATTTTCATTATTATTTTTGTATTAGGCCTATTATTTTATTTTATTATAAATAAATGTATTTATATATTTTATTTATTTATAAATATTAAACGATACACTTTTCTTTTTGTTTACAAAAGTACATTGTAAGCGCAATGTTCGGTTCCAGAATGCCATGCGTGGCGAGGAGTTCCCCCAATCTAAAAATAACGCTGCCGGATAGCTATTCGTGACATCATTTACGTTTATGCATACCAAAAAGCGAATAACTTTAAACGCGATTAGCAATCCGCGTTTAGTTTTATCCACTCCTCATGCATACGGCCCCTGATGAACAGCAGTTTTTAAATAATTCAGAATGTATTTACATTTTATATTTGCTACAATAACAAAACAAAAATGCTGAAAGATAAAAACAGGGAATTTTATTAATATTTAGTAGAACAGTACACAGCAGTTATTGGGTGTTATACAAGGGAAAGTATATGAATAGGATTAGTGTTTATATAATGTGAGGTACTAGAATACATCAAGTGATGAATATGATACTTTCACAAGATAGGATAAGTGTTTATATACTGTGAGGTACTAGAATACATCAAATGGTGAATATGATACCGATCACAAATATCATTACAGTTGGCAGTACTAATCCTAAAACTCTTTTATTGACTTAAAAGGGAACTGAAGTCAAATATGAGCCTTATCTATTGCAAATATGCATTCCTGGACCACCAACATATATTAAAGGAGCTCAATCACGGATTTAGTGGGCCTTGTTTTTCTAAATATGCATTATAAATGAAACTTACATTCATTTGGAATACCAAACCTAGTTATTGTATGATCCAAAATATTTTAATTAACTACAATCGAGGGAATTCCATGATACACTTATTTTTTAAAATTTGGAACTCGTAGTGATGAGGCTATATATACGACAACCGTATAATGTATTTTTGGATTTTATATAAACAATCGCCGTGTATAGAGACTTGGCAAATGAGGGCCGGCTATATACATGGCAAATAATAAAAATATATATTATTTCAGGACGAAAATAACCGCGAATACACTGAAATAAAATAATGAACAGTCAGAACATGAACTCACCATTTATTATTATTATTAGGCGTGTGTGCAAATTATTTTGACTGGTTTGCAAAGTGGTATTTTGGTTTTAATGTATAGCGTAAAAAACCCAGTGTATTGTTGCATGTTTCGTCGTCCAAAGGTTGGCTAATTATTACTTAACCCAGTTGAATCCAATTCTGCGTGCAGGGACAAGTTCAGCCTGCCATTTGTGCGTGTGTGCATGCACGTTAATCTTGCATTTTTATAGCCAAAACGCCTCCAGATACAACACTGCCCCTCCACCCCAAAAATGTATTTTGAGTTTTATTGCCCCTTGCAATTTTGAGCATTTGAAATGTGACTAAATACAGCAAAATAACCTTTTAGTCATATTTATTTACGGTAAAATTAACTTTTTTACAAAATTTACGTAAGCAGCCTTAAAATTGCAATCAGTGAAAAATTATTAAGTTCAAGCCCTGTTGTTAGTTTGTGTACTGTCCATTGTTAGTGTCTCTTTGAGTTAATCTACCTCAGCCGCTGATAACTTGTAATTGTTATTTTTATTTATTCATTATTATTATTATTATTATTATTATTTATTTATTATAATTAATTTTTTGTTAGTACTGTAGGGACAATATGACGCTATTCATATATCTATGGAAAACATACACAAAAGGGTCCGCAAAATTCATATACTCCTCCACCCCCTCCCCTGTTCAGAAAATGCACTGTTCGTACAGTACTTAGTATGTATTCCTCCTGTTCCAGATGGTTCGGTAATATGGATCAATCAAATACATGTACTTATTTACCGCCTATATACATTTTTGCTGTGAATATAGCCAGTCCTCATTAGTAGCCTTCGTATATATATATATATATATATATATATATATATATAGTCACATTGTATATAAACACCGTGTAGTTCAGAGTATGCTTTAAAAATGTAACAATTCCTATCCCAAGTCAACTGTTATGGCATATTTTATATAATAATGAATTTGACAAGGTGGAAAATGACGGTGTTTGTGATCCAGATGTTTAGAGTTTTTCGCGTACAACTAACGATAAATTTACGTATAGATGCAAAGGCCTAACTAGTCGGGATTGTCGACGTTTAACATGCTTCTGTTACTAAAATAAATTAATGTATAAGCTTATTATCATTCAGTTTTTATTATTTTTTAATAACTTATTTTCATTGTTTTTTGTTTTTTTCTATTTACCCTACATCGCAGAGGACGGTCAAGCGTTCTCGTTACACGAGCTTGGTAAATCGTTTTGGCACTGCGGTTATTCGGGGAATGCCTGTCACGTGACTCAAAATAAATACTTCACACCTCTCCTCTCCAAATAGCCATTATTTTTCTCAGAATTATGGACCGTACCCATAATTCAATTATTTTTATAAAATATCAATAATAAGTGTGATATGGTGGTTATGTAGATGGTTCAGTAAAGTACTTTTAGGTACAAATCAAATGTATATATTGTCATATAATACCCTGTTGGGTCAATAATTAGGTCAACCATCTGTGAGAGAGCGTGTTTAAGAAATGAAAAATGTGTAATTTTAGAATTAATAAAAAAACTATTATTCCTGCTAACTGGGGGCAGCAATTTTGTTTCGTTTTCATCACGTCCAGTGCTTTGTAACATTTTGTTTTAAAAAATTTTATTAGCGACAGTTGCTAATCAAAATGAAAATTGATTAGTGATTATTAATTTTGTATAGCAATTTTTTTTTAAGCATATAGTATGATAAATTAAATATGAACAGATGATTTTTTTTTATATCATTTATTTACATGTAGTAGCCACAAAGAACAAATAAATTCAGGTACAGTCATGTTTGATTTCCAATAAATCATATACAATAGCTGATGACTGATATAATTTTAATAAAATATCCCAGTAGACACAATACGTTTTCACTTCATGAATAGGATTTTTACACAGCCCCTAAATAAACATAACCATTTGCAAACAGGGCTGTCACGTTTATATGGTATCGTTTCATTTAGGCCATCTAAACGTTTATTAATAATGTTTAAACAAAAATATCACATGTTATATATGACTGGTCATTAATATTTTTTCTTAGTTTTCTTAATAAGTAAACTATATATTGTTTACTTATTAAGAAAACTAAGAAAAAATATTAATGACAATAGTGAATGAATGTTTGCATTCTTACACAGCATAAGTATCAATGAAGTTTACACAAGCAATACTACAGCCATATTTACACAAACAATACTACAGGCATATTTACACAAACAATACTACAGCCATATTTACACAAACAATACTACAGCCATATTTACACAAACAATACTACAGCCATATTTACACAAACAATACTACAGGCATATTTAAAGCTAAACAAAATAAATTCAGTTATGTATTGTTAAAGTATGCATATAAATTTAATTATAAGATTTGATCGCAATTATTTTTTGGTTCATGCAAGTATGAACCGAAAAAACGATGTGCACACTTTTGTATGCCCCGCTATGCGGAGTCACACAGTGTACACATTGGTTTTTGGTTCATGCAAGTATGAACCGAAAAAACGACGTGCACACTTTTGTATGCCCCGCTATGCGGAGTCACACAGTGTACACATTGGTTTTTGGTTCATGCAAGTATGAACCGAAAAAACGTCGTGCACACTTTTGTATGCCCCGCTATGCGCATCTTCATAAATCAAGGCTAATATTCGTACCTCGTATTCAGCCTTGATACATGTAGTCAAGATTACTGATATCCACTACTAGCGCCCTCTATTGGAAGAAAATTTGTAACACCGATTATGTCCCTTACACAATGACATCGCTGACCAATCACAGCATCGGTAACATGTGACAATCTTAAAAGCAATATCAAAAATTAACCGCCGGACGCTGATGCTGCCATCTTTGTTTACAATAACAAGGGAATCTATAAGGAGCGTTGCGATTCGTTGCAATCAGATCTCATCGCATCCAATGAAATTTAAGCATTTTGTGGCACGATTTCTTGACGACATGTATAAAGGCTGAATACGAGGAACGAATATTAGCCTTGATTTATGAAGATGCGCTATGCGGAGTCACACAGTGTGCACATTGGTTTTGGTTCATGCAAGTATGAACCGAAAAAACGATGTGCACACTTTTGTATGCCCTGCTATGCGGAGTCACGCAGTGTACACATTGGTTTTGGTTCATGCTTGCATTTCTTTGTTTTTAAAGGTTGCCTTGATTTTTCTTTTTCAAGCAACGCTGTTTTTTAAACATAAAATTTGTTGCATATAGTATTATGATAACCAAATGATTGTTACGGTTCACGAATACGGTGACAACCAGTATTATAGTTTATTATATTTTTCATCCTGTTACTGTTTGTATTTGCACATGGTGTTCACAGATTAAAACAGACTGATAAACTTGCACTAGTCACATGATGCATGCCCTGCATATCAATAGTTAATTTATTTTGCTTAATCGTATAATATACTTGAGTTAAAAAATAATAAAATAGTATTTTCGCCCTCAGTTTTAGATGCATTATAGGATAACGGTGACAACCAGTTAAGAATGTAGAATATCGGAAATTCTCCATTCTTGTCTCCACAGGATAAAACTGATATCCTACTAGGATAAAGGTGACAACCAGTTGAAAATGTAGAATATTGGAAATTCTCCATTCTTGTCTCCACAGGATAAAACTGATATCCTACATTATTAACTATTTTTCAAGTATCAATGTCATATCGTGAAAATATGCTTTTGAGGTGACCACAGGTTCATTAATTGTTATCCAGGAAATACTCCAAAGTATTGGATAGTCATAGTACCATATTTAGTAGTATTTGCGACTCATGATTGACAATTGTATAATGAACTATGATGTATTCAGTTTAATTGGCGATAAAATTAGCCTAGTCCAAAAACAAAACCAAAAAGGAAGAAAGCTTGTTAAAGGAATATTTCAAGTGGAAAGTTAATATACTTCACCATTGAACTGTATTCAATTTGTGTAAAGTTGAAGTATGGTATACAACATATTTAAGAAACAGTTATGGTATAGACCTACAGCATTATTCCTAGTAATTGTGTTATGGTTATTTTTCATCAAGTGTTGTATCTACAATGATCACACATACTTATTAGATACGTTAAATATTTGGCTGTTTACATGGTAGCGTTTCATTTAATAGGTTATCTTTAAACATTTACACAATTTTGTAAACGTGATAGCCTATCTGCAAACAGCCGTTATGTCATTATCATTATATATGTACGGCGGGTGGTTATCGGAACAGGCCTGGGCCCCGTTTCATGAAAGAATTGTAGCTAAGGTTAATCATAGTGAGTAGGTTAATTGTAGCTAAGGTTAATCATAGTGACTTACAGTGAATTTTACAACTGGCACCGTAAACTTTACAGCTGTTATGTCATTATCATTATATATCTACGGCGGGTGGTTATCGGAACAGGCCTGGGCCCCGTTTCATGAAAGAATTGTAGCTAAGGTTAATTGTAGTGACTTACAGTGAATTTTACAACTGGCACCGTAAACTTTACAGCCGTTCCACAAAGCAACCTTATGGTAGTCGTAAGTACCCCTTTAATGATTAAAATATTCTTTACGAAGAAGTACGAATTAGTTAAACAATGAATTGGTTACCGACTTTTAGGAACATCTTACATGTATTCATTGGTATCGGACATCCATGAAGTAACTTTGTCAGTTTATTTTCTAAGCGATAATTGTCACATGCATAAGACATGTGAGTTATCTCCCGTATTTTTGTGTCAAAGTCGTATGGCCTAGAATGTTTTTTCATCGAATGCCGAGTTTTATAAAAGGTATTTGGTATATATTAGATCCATTTTTATACAAAACGTTGGTATCCTTCTTAGAAAATGACCAAATCATCATTTAACTGCCATTTGACAACTACGTTAGTGGCTTACAACTGCCTCATACCTATTGTAAATTTTCACAGTAATTTATGATGATAGTAAGCTATGCTGCGTTGTGGAATGGGCTGGTGATTGTAGAATAAAATTAAGGAGGCGATAGTAGGTATTTCTTGCGATAGTAGGTATTCATGGCGATATTAGGTATTCATGGCGATAGTAGGTATTCATGGCGATAGTAGGTATTCATGGCGATAGTAGTGCTAAGATCGCTTCGTGGAACAGGGCCCTGATTGTTATAAAACTTTTAGAGTCTAGACTCGAGGCTGTAATAGAGTGAGACGTGATGTCATGGCAACACCATACAAATTGTATGCATGTGACATCATTAAAGATCAAGTCTGGACTCTTAAAAGTTTTATAAGCACGGGCCCAGCTATATGACAACTATAAGTGGTGGTCCTAATTGGAGGAGGAACGTAGCAAGAAAGAACAATGCCGGACAACACCTAGAAAAAGGAACTTTGGCGGTACGGGGATATTTATTCCCATATATATTTAACATGGTCTTGCTTGATAAGGACGACCTTCAAAATTTAATAATGTCAAAAATATGGATTGCGAAATTACGCAATATGTTTTAGAATTGTGTTGCTATCTTTGAACAAAATGTTCCCTGCTCTAGCTTGGAAGGAAGTGATGTCAGCTCCTACTAACTCCTGTATGCACAGTGTAAACAAAAGCAGTAATTTCAGACAGGTGCTTCGCATTGATCAACCTGACCATTCTCAGTCTGGAGCTCCATGCGGTAACACATGATTTTATCGCTGTGCTCAACTTGGGAATCCTCTGTTTTGTTTTGTTTTTTGTCAACAAAATGGAATATTCTACTGGGATGTATGCAGTCATCGGGAGATAGTGAGATTCCTGCCTCCACATCATTTTCCAACTGACTTTTATCAACATTTTTCCATGACTGGTATGACGATCATTCTGCAGAACGCCATGGTTGTTCACTACATGTCCGAGCCTGTCCTAGCAGCACTGGAAGATTGACCGCCCCACTCTAAGAAAAAATAAGAAGTGTGGTTTGCCCTACTACTCTTTTTCTAGACTTTACTTTGGTTTATATTGATACTAGACTTTACTTTGGTTTCTTCTTCCTCTTATTTATATTGATACCATTTCGTATCCTCTGGAGTCTGGCCTGTCCTGTTTTAAATATTATTAAATAGTCTGATCCTCTCTTCTTCCTCTTATTTATTTTTAGGACTGTCTTTCTAAAATCCCCGAACCCCCCGGGGATGGGGGGGGGGGGGTGTCCGAACCCCCCTAGCCTACGCTCCTGCTACCCCATCGGTTCTGTTACAGGGGAGTACTTGTTGGCGCCAAACAATAGTCTGAACGGAAAGACCCAAAGATCTGCGAATCCTCGATCGATCCAATCAATGCTGCAACTCGGTGTTTCATCATGTTCTAATTTCCAGGTGTCGAAAAGTAAATAAATATACAGAACTTCACATACGTTATTTTCCAGGTGTCAAAAAGTAAATAAATATACAGAACTTCACATACGTTATTTTCGCTTCCTATTTATTGCACACGTTTATTGTGCGCAAGAATATTTACCACGAGACCGCATAGTGGTCGAGAGGTATGTTCTTGCTCACAATAAACGTGTGCAATAAATAGGAAGCGAAAATAACGTATGTGATGTTCTGTATTTATTACATACCTTTAAAATATATATATATATATATATCAACAATGTATCTTAAACTGCTGTTCAATTTCATGAACTCCGTTTTAGCATAACGTACCAAAGTGCCAGACATTATGAATACAGCTCTTAATAAGTCATGACGTCATTTGTAAATCAAAAGCCAATATGATATAAAAAAAAAAAAACTGAAAAGGGGATTCCCCAAATAAACGTTCCGGGCCAGATTGCACATGTGCGATACAAAATATTTTATTGCACTGTTTTGATGTCTGTATGTTGTGGAATGCCAAGTTATATTAGCCAAAACATGTCAGTTTACATTTTTTGACGAGTGATTATAGTTTTGCACGAACGATCCGTCGTTCATGTCGATATTGGTTTTGCATAACAGACAGATGAACGACAAAATCGTTTGTGCCAAATTTTATGCCCTGTAATTCTTTTATTTGTGGCTTGTTAACTTTTTTTCTTTTCATTTTTAACTCAGGGTTCTTACACATCCTGGAAATTCTGGAATGTCCTTGAATTTTGTGATTTTAAAATCCAGGCCTGAAATGTCCTAAAAAAAAAGCATTAAATTTTATTATGTCCTAAAAATTTAGGCCAAACATTTGGTAGAGGGTTTTTTTTCTGCATCTTTACATTTATTGTGGTCATAACTTGTATAAATTCAGACAATTTGTTATAAAAACATTCATTCATTGAGCATTTTATGTCCTGGAAATGTTGTGTTTTTTCAAGTGTAAGAACCCTGTAATTGCTATAACGAGACTTTAATTCTCTTTGCCATTTTCTGTTGCCTTTGACCATGTTCAGGTTTTTTATTACATATAGGTATGTTTCTTTAAAAAAAAAATTTTTATTAAACATTTTTTTAATTGCTTATTGCCCCAAAATACATTGGTAGTGTTAGGATTGGAGACTCCTAATTCACCACCTTACAAAATAAGTGATCAAAAGCTATATTTGTATATTTAACTAATAAAGACATGTTGGAAACAATAATTGTTAGTATAAAAACACACATTCATGTACAGTTACGTCATTAAATGTTAAGCTTAACTTTTGTAAATATATTGTGAGATGTATATTGGGAGCAAGTAAAACTGTAGGATTTATAATATACCATTGGAATTCCAGAAAACAAAAAGAAGAAGAGTAGAAAAGACAAAATTATTTTCAACAGAATAAATAAATAAATATAGGTCAAATAAAATAAATAGTATATAAGTAGATACTTGCATAAGAATTAGACAAAAGGAGGGGCAGAGACAGAGAGAGAGAGAGAGAGAGAGAGAGAGAGAGAGAGAGAGAGAGAGAGAGAGAGAGAGAGAGATTTGTAAATAATCAAAGCATTTCCTCTGTATTAATGCAAGTTGATTCTTGTTTGATATATTAAAAAATATGAACCCAGTCTCGTCTTTTTAACCCAAAGCACAAACTATTTAATGAAATGTTTGTAGATCGACCACCATTGATCAAATTTGGTCCAGTCACAATTGCAAAATGCAAGAAACTTTTCAGTACTGTAATTAAAAGTTTTTTTTTTTTTAAACGATTGTACATTTGGTACTTTGCAAGTAATATAATTAAATTTAATATACCATCTGCCCTATGATTATCATGTATTTGAAATATTATATCTGTAACAGTAAAATGGAGATGTGTAATATGAGTACATTCTGTTTTTTAGCAATCCCTGTAGGTTTTGCCAACATGTTTGTATTAATGGACAGAACCAAAATAAATGAATAAGAATTTCTGGAACAGATTTACAGAATGAACATTTGTCATCTTGTTGAATTTTTATTTTCCAGAGAAATGTGTTTGTAGATAGTATTCAGTGTTCTAATCTACACTGCAACCACTTCAAATTCGTGTCCTTAGTTATTTTATGGTAAAGACTATATGCTTTTTTCCAATGAAACGAATTTGTAAGAAAAGTTCATTAATCCATTTCTTTTGTGAGATTGGTTTGCAGTTGTTTTTTGAAAGAATGTTATAAATTCTCTGACAACCTTTCTTGTCTTTGTAACAGAATTTTTGTCGGGATAGGTATTGGTGGTCTTTGTATATTACAGTTATACTTATTGAAAACATATTTATTTATTTAAGTCCCTGACTGCATTTAAAAGTCCTTGTATTTCTATAACATTTGTGTCCTGTAATATATTGTGTATGTAGTCTACCTTCTGTATCTTACCTTCATTATCAATTAGATCATATATGAAGACAATTCCTTTTTCAAACCTTTTTTTTATACAATGTGTTAAAATATTTACCTCCAACCTTCACACCTTCGTTATACCATATAGGTTGATGTAAAATATCTATCCATGACGTTATTTGTATTGTATAGGTTAATGTAAAATATCTATCCATGACGTTATTTGTATTGTATAGGTTAATGTAAAATATCTATCCATGACGTTATTTGTAGTGTATAGGTTGGTGTAAAATATCTATCCATGACGTTATTTGTAGTGTATAGGTTAATGTAAAATATCTATCCATGACGTTATTTGTAGTGTATAGGTTGGTGTAAAATATCTATCCATGACGTTATTTGTATTGTATAGGTTAATGTAAAATATCTATCCATGACGTTATTTGTAGTGTATAGGTTGGTGTAAAATATCTATCCATGACGTTATTTGTAGTGTATAGGTTGGTGTAAAATATCTATCCATGACGTTATTTGTATTGTATAGGTTGATGTAAATATCTATCCATGACGTTATTTGTATTGTATAGGTTGATGTAAAATATCTATCCATGACGTTATTTGTATTTTATTTACAAAGATAGCCCATGCCTGAAATGTGTCATGCCAATTTTTTTTATCTAATATTCTTAATTTTTGTTTTACAAATTCCGTTCCAAAATTAACGAAGTTATGCACATTTGGATATGTCAGTTTTAAAAGATATGTCCATTTTGATTCTTTATGTATATGTCTCCGAAACCATGACACTTTTAATGCATTTATAAAATAATGTATTTTAAACATCTTGAGTCCTCCTCCTTCATATTGTTTAGTTATTATGTTACGCTTTATTCTATCAATAGAACCATTCCAAATAAACTTAAAAAATAAATTGTTTAGTTCGTTGAGATCTGTCGGGTTAGCCAATGTTAAAATTAAATGGTTAATTTTGGCCATTGCTAAATTTTTTACAACTACAATTCTACCAAATGGAGTTAATAGTTTTAGACCCCTGCACAAATAAGTCTTTTTTATTGCTCTTGTATTCTTGTTGTAATTAACATTTACCATATCTGTAAGATTAGTAGAAAAAATCAACTCCTAGTAAGGTAAACATTCCTTTATCCCAAGTCAATTTTAGATCTGGACAGAGTATTTCGTTGCTATTTTTCCGACTACCAAACCATATAATCTTAGTTTTATCTATGTTTGCATAAAGGCCGGAGGCATTTGTATAGAATTTTAAAATTTGAAGGCAATATAGTAAAGACTGTTCTGTTGCATCTAGGGTAATTGTTGTGTCATCTGCGTATTGTGATATAAGAAACTCTTGATTTCCAATTGAAATCCCTTTAATATGATTATTTGTTCTTATTAACAAAGCTAAAATTTCTGCACTGAGTACGAAAATATATGGTGACAATGGGTCTCCTTGTCTACATCCTCTAGATATTTTGAACCATTCAGTTGTTTGTCCATTTACAATTACACAGGATTTAATATTAAAATAAAATGTTTCTATCCATTTTTTAATAGAATCTCCGAAATTAAAAAAATCGAAAGTCTTTCGAATGAAAGGCCAGGCAACAGAATCAAATGCTTTCTCAAAATCAATTAATAAAAGAAGGCCTGGAATTTTATTCTTTTCTGTGTAATGAAATAAGTCATAGAGATTTCTAATATTTTCACCGATGTATCTTCCAGATATAAAGCCTGTTTGGTCTTCATTTATTAAGCAAGGTAAAACAGTTTTAATTCTGTTGGCTATGCAACCTGATGCTATTTTATATGAGACATTTAGCAAAGATATAGGTCTCCAATTTTTTAAATAGTGTTTTTGTCCTTTTTGGGAATACATGATATAACGCCTTCTTTTTGGGTTGATGAGAGTTTTATAATTTATTGCTTTAGTAAGATATCTGTCCAAAATATTTAAAGAATTCTGCTTTATTGATAATTCACACAAACATTACAAACAGTTCTTATAATTAGGCCCACCAACAATACAACTGTTTACAATTAAACTACACATAAGCTGGTTTCTAACATCCTTTCCGTGACCTCTTTTACATAGTGATGTCCCATTTGAAGTAATGACATCATTTTCTCAGTCTAACAAAGGATAACATTCTGGTTTTTAACAACTTTGTTCAATCAGAATAGTTGAAGTTTGTTTTGTTTAACAACAACACTAGAGCACATTGGATGTCAAACCTTTGTTAATTCTAATATATAGTATTAGACAGGAAACACGCTATATTTTGTCATTAGTAGCAAGGGATGTTTTATGTGCACTTTTCAACAGACAGGATAGCACATAACACAGCCTTTGATGTACCAGTCGTGGTGCACTGGCTGGAACAAGAAATGGGCCCACCGACGGGGATCGATCCTAGACTGACCATATATCAGGCGAGCACTTTACCAAATGGCTTCATCCTTCCCCTCCAATTTGAATATAGTAATAATTTGAATACAGTAGTTTGCAGAATGTTTGTAATTATAATTATGTGACTGTCACTTCACTCTCAGTCACTGGTACATTTATGGATAGTTTGCGGAATGTTTGTAATTATAATTATGCGACTGTCACTTCACTCTGTCACTGGTACATTTATGGATAGTTTGCGGAATGTTTGTAATTATAATTATGCGACTGTCACTTCACTCTCAGTCACTGGTACATTTATGGATAGTTTGCGGAATGTTTGTAATTATAATTATGCGACTGTCACTTCACTCTGTCACTGGTACCTTTATGGATAGTTTGCGGAATGTTTGTAATTATAATTATGCGACTGTCACTTCACTCTCAGTCACTGGTACATTTATGGATAGCTTGCGGAATGTTTGTAATTATAATTATGCGACTGTCACTTCACTCTCAGTCACTGGTACATTTATGGATAGTTTGTGATTATAATTGTTACATTCCATATACCTGTACTTACCTTGTTTGACACCCAATAGCCAATGTGTATTTTTGTACTGGGCTGTTATTAAACATTTATTCATTCAGTATTGTTACATAATGTTACATGTAATATGGCATTAATAAATTGATAAGTTAGTGGGGGGGGGGGGGGGGGGTCTAAATTTTAGATTATCTCTCTCTGTCTTTGTCTTCATATGTTTCATTGCTGGCCATGAATTTAATTACTGTGATGTGTTTGTTAGTAATGTAATTACTGGCCATGAAGTTAATTACTGTTATGTGTTTGTTAGTAATGTTATGTTACGTTACATGACGCTACATGTTGTTACATGAAGTATAGTAGATATTTTTATCTGTCTCCATGTAGATGGTCTTGTCACATGAAGTATAGTAGATATTTCTCTCTGTCTCCATGTAGATGGTCTTGTCACATGAAGTATAGTAGATATTTCTCTCTGTCTCCATGTAGATGGTCTTGTCACATGAAGTATAGTAGATATTTCTCTCTGTATCCATGTAGATGGTCTTGTCACATGAAGTATAGTAGATATTTCTCTCTGTATCCATGTAGATGGTCTTGTCACATGAAGTATAGTAGATATTTTTCTCTGTCTGCATGTAGATGGTCTTGTCACATGAAGTATAGTAGATATCTTTCTCTGTCTGCATGTAGATGGTCTTGTTACATGAAGTATAGTAGATATGTCTCTCTGTCTCCATGTAGATGGTCTTGTTACATGAAGTATACTAGATATTTCTCTCTGTCTCCATGTAGATGGTCTTGTCACATGAAGTATAGTAGATATTTCTCTCTGTCTGCATGTAGATGGTCTTGTCACATGAAGTATAGTGGATATTTCTCTCTGTCTGCATATAGATGGTTTTGTCACATGAAGTATAGTAGATATTTCTTTCTGTCTGCATATAGATGGTCTTGATACATGAAGTGTAGTAGATATTTTTTTCTGTCTGCATATAGATGGTCTTGATACATGAAGTGTAGTAGATATTTTTTTCTGTCTGCATATAGATGGTGTTGCGTCCCGATTACACGGAATACACCAAACTGACGGAGAAGAAACGCAGTATCAAGTCCTACCGCGCCATCACACGGTATCGCGTGTTGGAGTCAGCCAGTGATGCAGCCCTAGTCGAGTGTCAGCCACACACAGGTCAGACTAGTTCTAGTTTTATTAGTCAGCCACACACAGGTCAGACTAGGTCGAGTTTCATTAGTCAGCCACACACAGGTCAGACTAGTTCTAGTTTTATTAGTCAGCCACACACAGGTCAGACTAGTTCTAGTTTTATTAGTCAGCCACACACAGGTCAGACTAGTTCTAGTTTTATTAGTCAGCCACACAGGTCAGACTAGGTCGAGTTTTATTAGTCAGCCACACACAGGTCAGACTAGTAGTTCTAGTTTTATTAGTCAGCCACAAACAGGTCAGACTAGTTCTAGTTTTATTAGTCAGCCACACACAGGCCAGACTAGGTCGAGTTTTATTAGTCAGCCACACACAGGTCAGACTAGTAGTTCTAGTTTTATTAGTCAGCCACAAACAGGTCAGACTAGTTCTAGTTTTATTAGTCAGCCACACACAGGTCAGACTAGTTCTAGTTTTATTAGTCAGCCACACACAGGCCAGACTAGGTCGAGTTTTATTAGTCAGCCACATACAGATCAGACTAGGTCGAGTTTCATTAGGCAGCCACACAGGTCAGACTAGGTCGAGTTTCATTAGTCAGCTATACACAGGTCAGACTAGGTCTAGTTTTATCAGTCAGCTACACACAGGTCAGACTAGTTCTAGTTTTATCAGTCAGCCATTCACAGGTCAGACTAGTTCTAGTTTTATTAGTCAGCCAGTTAGCCAGCTTTTGCACGGTGCTAGATCAATGGTTATTGTGATACAAGTGATTGGCAGACGACGCACAGATGGTTATTGTGATACAAGTGATTGTCAGACGACGCATAGATGGTTATTGTGATACAAGTGATTGTCAGACGACGCATAGATGGTTATTGTGATACAAGTGATTGCCAGATGACGCACTTATGGTATTGTGATATAAGTGATTGCCAGATGATGCACAGATGGTTATTGTGATACAAGTGATTGTCAGACGACGCATAGATGGTTATTGTGATACAAGTGATTGTCAGACGACGCATAGATGGTTATTGTGATACAAGTGATTGCCAGATGACGCACTTATGGTATTGTGATATAAGTGATTGCCAGATGATGCACAGATGGTTATTGTAATACAAGTGATTGTCAGACGACGCATAGATGGTTATTGTGATACAAGTGATTGTCAGACGACGCATAGATGGTTATTGTGATATAAGTGATTGCCAGATGATGCACAGATGGTTATTGTGATATTAGTGATTGTCAGATGACACACAGATGGTTATTAGTGATTGCCAGATGATGCACAGATGGTTATTGTAATATTTGTTGCAGGAGTTAAACACCAGATCCGTGTCCACCTGGCGTACGGCTTGAACACACCGATACTTGGAGATCACAAGTATTCTCACTTCACAAAACTAGCTCCTCAGGTAATATATATATATCTCTCCTCTCTCTCTCTCTCTCTCTCTCTCTCTCCTCCCTCCCTCCGTCCCTCTCTCTCTCTCTCTCTCTCTCTCTCTCTCTCTCTCTCTCTCTCTCTCTCTCTCTCTCTCTCTCTCTCTCTCTCTCTCTCTCTCTCTCTCACACACACACATGCACACACATTCTAAATGAAAAACTTTCCATGATTACCAAAAAACAGTTTCTAATAGACTTTGATCATCACAGAAGTGTTTCCCATAAAGTTTAAAATCCTGAAGCTTTTAGTTTTGTTTATTTTTGTTCTGTGCTGGCTACATTTTATAGTTTACATTATAGAT
This sequence comes from Gigantopelta aegis, assembly GCF_016097555.1. NCBI lineage: Eukaryota > Metazoa > Mollusca > Gastropoda > Neomphalida > Peltospiridae > Gigantopelta > Gigantopelta aegis. Next base: position 894,594 of record NC_054701.1, read on the forward strand.
TGTTAAGAAGGTGCCTATCATAAGTATCTCGTTTTAATAAGCAGCTGCCTGCATTACAACAAAAACACTGTGTTATTATTAATAAAATAAACTTTGTATTTTGTGTTCTGTAGTTAACGCACTTTCTGTTGACATTTAGTGGATCACATAGATTGTTCATTAGTTTATTGTTATTCAGAGACTATTTCCGGACATGCTTCAGCAACTGGGGATTCGCCAGAGCAAGGTGCGCCATGTGCCGATGCACTTGCATGCGAAGAGCATCGTCATTCCCGAGATACTGGATGGACAGAACCTGGCCGTGTCCTGCCGACTTCCGCGCCACTTCGTTACCAACATGTCGCGACTCCGACTGAAACCAGCGACAAACTCTTGAGTCAGAGTCCAAGGGATGAAACTCAACTGAGAGGTCATTAGTGGTGCCAATGAGAAGGAGCAGCCTATCAAAGTGAATGACCATCAGTGCCTGTATTCCACACATCTCCGCTTTTTATCTCACCTCCAACATTAGTTTGTTTTGTTTAACAATAACACTAGAGCACATCAGTTTATTAATCATCAGCTATTGGATGTCAAACATTGGGTAATTTTGACATAGTCTTAGAGAGGAAATCCACTACATTTTTCTGTTAATAGCAAAGGATCTTTTATATGAAATATCCTCTAAGAAATGAGAAAACAAGGAATGCGTATTACTTTTCCAAAAGTGGTGATGTCAACTTTTGTGTTTATTCCTAAGCTACATTTTCATGTTTAGGTAAATTATTCACCAAATTAGTTTATGACAGGGGAGACAGTTTGACAGGCGAGACAGTATGACAGGCGAGACATTTAATTCTTCAAAAATGTTGTTGCTTTTAGGAATGCATTTATGTAATCAGCTGTATGTAATTTAAATCTAAAATAAAAGTGTAACCTTGCTATTTAAGTTTTTAGTCTAGTTAAAATTGCAACGTGTGATATGAATTCAGGTTTCACTACTCTTTCTATAAATGTCTTTCTGTTTATAGCACTACAGTGAAATAAATCCCTGTAAGCTGGGCACCCACGGAACTGAGTTTTAAAAAGTTTGCTTTAAAGGGGTGTCCTGTTATAGAGTTCCGTTCTGTATCAATATTTTAAAAAGTCCTGTAAGAAATGTCTGCTTTTGAAGGAATTCCGGTTTACTGAGGGTCCAGTTTTTAGGGGTATAATTGTATTATACGGGTAAACTAAAAACAAAACATGGTTCTGTTTTTTATTGATTATGAATGAGACTAAATTACTAGTCCTCTGCACATAAACATTTTCAACACTACAATATTGTTTATTACCATTTTCTGCTATGTTGAATGCTCGCTTGCATCACAGGATTGAATTACCTCGGTGGATCCATTTAACTGATTGTTTTTTTCTCATTCCAACCAGTGCACCACAACTGGTCAAATGCAATGGTATGTGCTTTCCTGTCTGTGGGATTGTGTGTGTATATACTATATCTCTTGCTGCTAATGGAAAACATGTAGCAGGTTTCCTCTGATGACTACGTGTCAGAATGACCAAATGTTTGACATCCAATAGCCAATGATTAATTAATCAATGTGCTCTAGTGGTGTCGTTAACCAAAACAAACTTTTAACTTTATTACCATAATGCCTTCTGATAGATTGTAAGACTTCATCATATGTGGTCATGTGGGATAGAAAAAGTACACCTGATGTTGTGTAAATTTCGACCTGGGACGAGGCTTGTAGAGTCCCAGTGTCAAAATGTTCACCAACATTCAGTAAATAAACTATTATTGTACATGAACAGACGAAGATGGCTCAAAAAGTAACTTTTATTTGACCATTTTATCATAAATAAACTACATTATCATATTTGTGTTTTTGTTTCATGTGTTAAATATAAAGAAGGTTTTAATAACAAAATATTGATTTAAAATTATTGTCTGATGACCGCACATCACCATCTGGGGCGGGATGTAACCCAGTGGTAAATCATTCACTTAATGCGCGGTCAGTCTGGGATCGATCTCCGTCGGTGGGCTCATTCGACTATTTCTCGCTCCAGCCAGTGCACCACGACTGGTATATCAGAGGCTGTGGTATGTGTTATCCTGTCTGCATATAAAAGATCCCTTGCTGCTAATCGAAAAGAATAGCCCATGATGTGGCGACAACAGGTTTCCTCTCTCAATATCTGTGTGGGCCTTAACCATATGTCCGACGCCATATAACCGTAAATAAAATGTGTGCATCGTTAAATAAAACATTTCTTTCCTTCACATCACCATCTCGCATTAATATAACGTCATATTAAGAACAACGTCATATTAAGCACAAGCACGTGATATCCCATGTGGTATTTATAGGATATTAAATGAGCTTCCATTTCGTATCATGTTTATGTCCCGAGTGAAATAATTTTCAGTTGTCACGAGCTTTAGCAAGTGACAATGAAAATTATTTCATGAGGGACATAAACATGATACGAAATGGTAGCGAGTTTAATATCCTATTTATTATCCATAATCGATCTTAATTTGTATCACTCAACTCGTTTCGTTCATGTTCCTGTAAGGTTGTGCACCAATTGATGACATCAAAAGTATTACGTCCCACTTGGCGTTCTAGTGGGACGTATCACTTTGATATGTACCAAGTTATTTTTAAACATATGGGTAAAAAAGAAATTTCTTACATAGCTTTCTTGGGATAGCTCTGTCCAATATACCTGAGGATGAGAGAAACAATATTTCACTGTGACCTTCAGTAAGATCTCGGTAATGTTACAACATCCTGAACAGATACAGGCGTCTGTACAAAACAGCATCTGTTCTGATGTGTATAGTGAAGGTTTGTTCAAGAATCCATTGATTGCCATCTGCTGTGTAGTCTACTTAACTCTCATGTCCACCATCCAGCATGTCCAAGATTCCAGTGACTGCCATCTGCTGTGTAGTCTACTGAACTCTCATGTCCATAATTCCAGTGAGTGCCATCTGCTCTGTAGTCTACTGAACTCTCATGTCCACCATCCAGCATGTCCAAGATTCCAGTGACTGTCATCTGCTGTGTAGTCTACTGAACTCTCATGTCCACCAACCAGCATGTCCAAGAGTCCATTGATTGCCATCTGCAGTGTAGTCTACTGAACTCTCATGTCCACCAACCAGCATGTCCAAGAGTCCAGTGATTGCCATCTGCAGTGTAGTCTACTGAACTCTCATGTCCACCAACCAGCATGTCCAAGAGTCCAGTGATTGCCATCTGCAGTGTAGTCTACTGAACTCATGTCCACCAACCAGCATGTCCAAGATTCCAGTGATTGCCATCTGCTGTGTAGTCTACTGAACTCTCATGTCCACCAACCAGCATGTCCAAGAGTCCAGTGACTGCCATCTGCTCTGTAGTCTACTGAACTCTCATGTCCACCATCCAGCATGTCCAAGATTCCAAGATTCCAGTGACTGTCATCTGCTGTGTAGTCTACTGAACTCTCATGTCCACCATCCAGCATATCCAAGATTCCAGTGAGTGTCATCTGCTGTGTAGTCTACTGAACTCTCATGTCCACCATCCAGCATGTCCAAGATTCCAGTGACTGCCATCTGCTGTGTAGTCTACTGAACTCTCATGTCCACCATCCAGCATGTCCAAGATTCCAGTGACTGCCATCTGCTGTGTAGTCTACTGAACTCTCATGTCCACCAACCAGCATGTCCAAGATTCCAGTGATTGCCATCTGCAGTGCAGTCTACTGAACTCCCATGTCCACCAACCAGCATGTCCAAGAGTCCAGTGACTGTCATCTGCAGTGTAGTCTACTGAACTCTCACGTCCACCAACCAGCATGTCCAAGAGTCCAGTGACTGTCATCTGCAGTGTAGTCTACTGAACTCTCATGTCCACCAACCAGCATGTCCAAGATTCCAGTGACTGTCATTCTCAAGAACATTTGCAGCTTAAGACGTCAGTGTACACACTAGTGTTATTAATTTCATTTTATCTTGGCCTACCATGTTTAACTACTTCAGAATACGGGTACTTTAGAATACATTTGGCAAATTTCTTCTTGTCGACTTGGTGATAACGTGTAAGTTTAATGTCATGAATGACCTCACACATGCTCAACTTGAAGAATTATTCATTAGTATTTTTATCAATATGATGAGAGTTGTGCTGGCGGACTTAGATGCCGCTCGTAATATGAACGTCAAGGCATGAGAGTACCCTCAACTCCTAGACAGCTATTCCACATCCATACTATTTCAAATATACTTCCTACGAACTGCTTTGTTAACTTATCCCATTTCAAATCATAAATTGTCAGTTCTTTAGATCTCTAGTTATGTGTAGCGTATCTAATAATTAAAAGTGAAAGGTTGTATTATGACTTTGCACAGTACTTGTAGTGGAGGTTTGCAGTCTCCTGCATAGAGCATTCACGTTCAGACGTGGCGTCTCCCGGCGTCTTCTAATGTTTGTAGAATCAGACTTGATGCGGCAGTGTGGAGGTTTGCAGTCTCCTGCATAGAGCATTCACGTTCAGACGTGGCGTCTCCCGGCGTCTTCTAATGTTTGTAGAATCAGACTTGATGCGGCAGTGTGGAGGTTTGCAGTCTCCTGCATAGAGCATTCACGTTCAGACGTGGCGTCTCCCGGCGTCTTCTAATGTTTGTAGAATCAGACTTGATGCGGCAGTGTGGAGGTTTGCAGTCTCCTGCATAGAGCATTCACGTTCAGACGTGGCGTCTCCCGGCGTCTTCTAATGTCTGTAGAATCAGACTTGATGCGGCAGTGTGGAGGTTTGCAGTCTCCTGCATAGAGCATTCACGTTCAGACGTGGCGTCTCCCGGCGTCTTCTAATGTCTGTAGAATCAGACTTGATGCGGCAGTGTGGAGGTTTGCAGTCTCCTGCATAGAGCATTCACGTTCAGACGTGGCGTCTCCCGGCGTCTTCTAATGTCTGTAGAATCAGACTTGATGCGGCAGTTTGGAGCGCTACATGGAACCTATTGGAAAGACATCCCATTAAATCATCACATCACAAACAGCATATACCCGTCTACACTGAACCTATTAGAAAGACATCCCATTAAATCGTCACATCACAAACAGCATATATCTGTCTTGAACCTATTGGAAAGACATCCCATTAAATCGTCGCATCACAAACAGCATATATGTGTCTTGAACCTATTGGAAAGACATCCCATTAAATTGTCACACATCACAAACCGCATATACCCGTCTACATTGAACCTATTGGAAAGACATCCCATTAAATCGTCGCATCACAAACAGCATATACCCGTCTACAATGAACCTATTGGCAAGACATCCCATTAAATCAATACATCACAAACAGCATATATCTGTCTTGAACCTATTGGAAAGACATCAAATCGTCACATCACAAACAGCATATACCCGTCTACATTGAACCTATTGGAAAGACATCCCATTAAATCGTCACATCACAAACAGCATCTACACTGAACCTATTGTAGAGACGTCCCATTAAATTGTCACATCACAAACAGCATATACCCGTCTACATTGAACCTATTGGAAAGACATCCCATTAAATCGTCACATCGCAAACAGCATATATCTGTCTTGAACCTATTGGAAAGACATCCCATTAAATCGTCACATCACAAACAGCATATACCCGTCTACATTGAACCTATTGGAAAGACATCCCATTAAATCGTCACATCACAAGCAGCATATATCTGTCTTGAACCTATTGGAAAGACATCCCATTAAATCGTCACATCACAAACAGCATATACCCGTCTACATTGAACCTATTGGAAAGACATCACATTAAATCGTCACATCACAAACAGCATATATCTGTCTTGAACCTATTGGAAAGACATCCCATTAAATCGTCACATCACAAACAGCATATATCTGTCTTGAACCTATTGGAAAGACATCCCATTAAATCGTCACATCACAAACAGCATATACCCGTCAGCATATACCCGTCTACATTGAACCTATTGGAAAGACATCCCATTAAATCGTCACATCACAAACAGCATATATCTGTCTTGAACCTATTGGAAAGACATCCCATTAAGTCATCACATCACAAACAGCATATATCTGTCTACATTGAACCTATTGGAAAGATGTAACCGGATGTTTTAACTTGCATATCACATACACTACAATTTTAAAACAGTTTACATATATTTTATTCTTTCTAACTCTAATAGTGCAAAGCTGTCTCTTATTTTGTTTCTATTGTTTTCCTGTGTCTTTGGTATTGTCAGCTTGGGTTGTGTTCACCCTCAACTCCGTGTTCAGACCAGGTAATCATTCAGTAGTATAAGCTCATCTATTGTTTCTTTTATTACCTGGTGTTCAAGCAAGGCAGGAGTGGTTTTCTGCATTGCAAGTTTTCCATTTGATCAAGTTCTGCACGGCACAGTTATTAACAACACAAGTAAATGCAAACATATATTTTAAGATATAACCATGTGTTTTAAGTAGTAAAATAGATTAGTGTATGCATATTTTATGATAAGCCTTAAATTAGAACTTAGCATGTGTAAGCAGTTGATTAAACCTATTCTATAGCGAACGACTTAAAGTAGTGTTTAATAATGTTTATAATTATATAGGGATATTTGTCTTCTAAGACGAATATTTGATTAGGTTGATAATACAAATAAGTAAATAACTAAATCAGTTATTAACCTTATTAAGTGTATATATGAATATATTCTATGTGTATATTTTATGTGCTCCTATTTATAAGTGGTATTTTGTTGACAGGTTATCAATGATGTAGCACAACCAGCATCATTATTCAAACGACCTGACCCACAGTCGGTAGGTTAAATATTTACTTACATGTGATGTGATTATGTGTGTTATAGTATATACAGACAGGTATTTATATAGTTTTATGACGTGCTTAGCACATGCTTATAGCAATGATGTGATAATTAAATTAACCTTTGAAATATAATTATATTTGATTTGAGTCTTTGAATTGAAATGTTGGTGTTAAATGTACATTAGTAATATACTAGTAATATTGTAGTAATTTGTACTTGGTAAATAGCGTTATGTATGGTAAAATAATATATGTTGTAACCTGGAAAAGACATTCTTTAGTTTGTCGAAGATATTGTTATAAGAATACTATCAATGACAGACAGGTACTGATTAGTTTGTCGAAGATATTGTTATAAGAATACTATCAATGACAGACAGATACTGACTAGTTTGTTGAAGATATTGTTATAATGTTGGACACCTGCAGTGGTGCGGTTAAACACAATACAAACACGTTGTTTGTGATTCTAATAAATTAAAATTGTGTATACGTGTACATTAAAATTGTGTATACGTGTACATTAAAATGTTCGCATTATTCACTAAAACGTTTTTTCAGGGGAGGGGGGGATTGAAATGTGACTGTGTTTCAAAATAATTATCCTCGGCTGTTCATGCTATATTAGTAGTCTGATCTGAAAATACAACTGGAACGGGTCAACCAGTGGATTAATAGTCTGCCAACTCGACCGCGTGTTTCTTAGAAGTGTCATCTAACAAACTTCCTGATTTGTAAGACCTTATTAACCTGATTCTGTGTCAGGATTGTATGGGGGTGGTTTAAAGCTGTCATACCCAGAATAGTTTTATTATTTTAGCATTTAAAATAGACAATCAAATTCTGTTTGGATGCTTAAACATAGGCGTACGGGCTCCCATTTCTGTAGAGGGGCAGGCTGGCTTTTGCCCGAATTAAACGGAAATGCCTGAATTTGGATAACACCATTTATTCATATTAGCATTACTGCCAAACAGCTATATAGGGTTGTAAATCGATTACAACTAATTTTGAGGGTAGAATAATGGAAATACACGGTAAACATGTCTCAGGTTAGTACATTTTGCACGAATATCTATATAATTTGTGCCCGAATTTGAGGTTTTGCTTCAGCACTAGGGGCAGTTGTCCCCCCCCCCCCCCCCACACACACACACACACATACACACACTATCCCCAGTGTCGTATGTTTATGTTATGCTTTAATAATAAAATATTCTGTGGACGGCTGTTTTAAAACTATAATTATTTACTATAAAAAGATCTGGTTTTTTGTTGCCCATCTCTGAAAGAGACTGCTGTTTTAAAGTGACCCATTTAGTAACTGGTGTATCTGATAATGTGATCTGACTAACGCGTGATCGATACAACTGGTGTATTTGATAATGTGATCTGACTAACGCGTGATCGATACAACTGGTGTATTTGATAATGTGATCTAACTAACGCGTGATCGATACAACTGGTGCGAATGAAGCAGGGTTGCCAACTGGGCCGCGTGTTTCTTGGAAATGAGATATAAACGTCCTCCCTGTGGGTCGTCTTCAGAAACCTGATCCTGTGCCGAGACTGTATGGGGGTGTTTTATAGTACTACAAATGTAAATTCGGTTTATTATTGTTTATTTTAATTTAGAGATTTTTATGTCCCGAATGCTACAGAAGTATAATATTTTACTTTATCTTGCTGTCACTATTTTATATATATAAATATATATACACACAACACACAATGGCGTAGCCAGCATGAGGCAGATGAGGCGCTTGCCTCGTCTGGAATTTCCCCAGATTTATTTTATATTCACCATGGCACTGATATTTATTTTACAGGTCTGGGTTTTCCTCGGCGTTTTTTCCTCTCTGGCTCAGATATACCGAGTCAAATTAAGAACTTCACAACTGTTTCATCTTGGCTAATTAGCAAATATGACAGAAGAACGTGTTAAATAGCATTCGTCAAAACCACAAACGGTCAAAATGGTAATTCACAAGCAGGGTCGTCTGATGAAATCATACGACCCTGCTTGCGCGGCGAATGTGATATGACTGCAAACTTCACGAAATGAGATATAAATCATATTTGACACAAAAAATGCAATTTTCTGTTTAATATATAACTTTTAGCAATTTACCTTTATTTTTAAAATACCACCAGCAAAATAGTTCCGGCTTTCTTACAGTGAAGATAACACTTTCTATAGTGACGATAACACATTTTAGTGTGACAGCTAGTAAAATATTCACTCTAAAATGTGTTATCGTCACTGAGTGACTGATAACACTTTTATTTCACTGATATTTTAAGATATTTCACTAAATGTTTTATAATGAACTGGTATATCAAAGGCCGTGATGTATGATATACTGTCTGTGGGATGGTGCATATAAAATATCACTTACTACTAATGGAAAAATGTTATATAATAAACTGGTATATAATAAACTGGTATATCAAAGGCCGTGATGTATGATATACTGTCTGTGGGATGGTGCATATAAAATATCACTTACTACTAATGGAAAAATGTTATATAATAAACTGGTATATAATAAACTGGTATATCAAAGGCCGTGATGTATGATATACTGTCTGTGGGATGGTGCATATAAAATATCACTTACTACTAATGGAAAAATGTAGCGGGTTTCCTCTAAGATTATATAAAACATTACCAAATGTTTGACATCCAATAGCTGATGATTAATAATCAATGTGCTCTAGTGGTGTCGTTAAACAAACCAAACTTTAACCAATAATGAAGCACTGGATGGAAGGAGATAATTATTTTAAATGATTTACAGTAGTAAATATATAACACTTCTGACATATTCTAACTTTTTAAACATTTATTACAGAATGAGTATTTTTTTATTATAAAATGGGTCGAGTGATTTATTTTACTTGGCCGTATTATGCAAACGGGGGTAGTAGGGGCACTGACACCGCCCCAAGGGCGTCAGAGCTGGGGGAGACATTTTAGAACATCAAGAGTGGACCCCCTCCCCCCCCCCCCTTCCCGCTCGCAATCAGTGTCAATGTTTTCTCACGTCCCTGCACCCTTGCCAACTCTGAAGATTGTGCTTTACCCCCATCCTACTACCCACTTGAAAAACAAAGTTTGTTTTGTTTAATGACACAACTAGATCACATTGATTTATTAAACATTCGGTAATTCTGACATATAGTCTTAGAGTGGAAACCCGCTACATTTTTCCATTAATAGCAAGGGCTCTTTTATATGCACCATCCCAAAGACATGATAGCACATACCATGGCCTTTGATATATCAGTCGTGGTGCAATGGCTGGAACGAGAAATAGCCCAATGGGCCCCTGACGGGGATCGATCCTACACCGACTGCGCATCAAACGATGCACGTTAGATGGGTGTGTTTTCATAGACCTCATTTATACCAAGTGTGTAAGATATGTGGTTTTTTATGGAGCTCACATTATACCAAGTGTGTGAGATACGTGTGTTTTTATGGACCTCATTTTATACCAAGTGTGTGAGATACGCGGTTTTTTATGGACCTCATTTTATACCAAGTGTGTAAGATACGTGGTTTTTTATGGAGCTCACATTATACCAAGTGTGTAAGATACGTGGTTTTTTATGTAGCTCACATTATACCAAGTGTGTGAGATACCCGGTTTTTTATGGACCTCATTTTATACCAAGTGTGTGAGATACCCGGTTTTTTATGGACCTCATTTTATACCAAGTGTGTGAGATACCCGGTTTTTCATGGACCTCATTTTATACCAAGTGGGTGAAATACCCGGTTTTTCATGGACCTCATTTTATACCAAGTGTGTGAGATACCCGGTTTTTCATGGACCTCATTTTATACCAAGTGTGTGAGATACGTGCAACTCGCCTTGGTGTACTTTTCTGTGTGGAAATTTTGAAATTCATGTTTTCGTGGGGTTTTAATTTCGAGTGTTTTGAAAGCACGCTATGTTTTAATACAGCATTGGAAATAGTTTAACGACACCACTAGATCACTTAATCGTCAGATATTGGATGTCAAACATTTGGTAATTTTTACATATAGTCTTAGGGGGGAAGCCCGCTACATGTTTTTTCCATTAGTAGCAAGGGATCTGGTCTGACGACTGTTTGCGCACGTTATTATGTGTTTTGTGGTAAACTCACACATACGATTACAATGATAACAACTGAAAACCGGGTGGTGCGTTTTCACTGGAGTTCAGTATATAAGATCACATTTCCATACTGCACGTTGACCATGTTATCAGTCATTCCGCCGTGACTGTCAGTAAACTAGCAGCTTAATGACTCGGGCTATTTGTCTTATCTTGTGAAGGTAAGAAATGGGGATTCCCCTCATTCGTCCTAAACAGGATAAAGCATATAACCTTACATTCCCATTTAGTTTGGGTGAAGCTATTTTATTATTATATTGGTTACACTACCCCACCTCTACAAATAACATAAACAAAAACCACATTAAATAATCTTTAACTGTTCTCTACGTTTTGTATGTTATTAAGGATATTATTTAAAGTTCCAAAATTCAAAAAAAAAATAATAATGTTTTGGGGTTTTTTTAATTAAAAATTAAAATGGTTCAAATTTAAAAAAAAAAAACAACAACACAAAAACAAACAAAAAAAAACACTTATGTTAGAATATGTTTTGGGCGTAGGTTCTTTTTAATATGTTGACTGGTCTACCTACCTCCTCCCACCCAACAAAACAAACCAACACTTATGTTAGAATATGTTTTAGGCTTAAGAACCTATCTACCTCCTCCCACCCAACAAAATAAAAGCTAAAAATAAATAAATAATAATGAAAATACTACTTCTAATAATAATAATAAGCCTGTGCCTTTTTTTTTTCTTTTTTTTTTTGGGGGGGGGGGGGTATTGAACTATATTACACAATTTTCAATCCTCTTATTGGATTAAGCTACCTTTTCCACTTATTGACCGGGCAATATTATAGTGTGTGACATCCGACTTACTAAATAACCAACAACAAACAAACAATGGAGTATCGTTGCCATTAGGGACCGTTAATCGTGCCAATCAGTAAACAAAGGCTAAGTCCTGTACTTAAAAGCACATAAAGTTTTTTCTGGTACTATGCATGACGTTACACCAGGATACTTAAACACGTATATAAATTCGGAATGACTTAGATAATACGGTCAGTGCGTGACTAACAGAATTATCCACCAGTTTCCCATACAAGATGGCGTTAGTGTTTGGAGAACGTCGTGTGAATCTTACCCGAACTGGCACCACAGCGACCGTCCCAGACTCCCCTAAAGCTAGACTGATGTACTACTTCAACTGTGTCTGTACCGTCCTGCAGATGGACAATAATGCCGAAACACGTCGTCTGCGGGATTATGATAATTACTATTTATTGACAGAGAGTGAAACTGATAAATTGTTAGTGTTATGCCTTCTCCTGTCGCCCGACGAACTTATAGGAAAGTGTTTTTCCCCAGGAGATGCTCTATGTGGATATTCGTCCAACGAGTTCTACAACCTGAGCGCGGTACAGAGTCGATTCGTTGTAACAGAGCATGTATTAGTTGGAGGCCAAACTCGTCAGGTGAACAAGATCATGGTCTTCAAGATGTCCTGGATGGAACAAAATTATATCAAACCCATTAAGTCTTTTTCTCAGAGGCTGAACAGAATCGGAAGACAACTCCGGGGGGAACCCGCACCAAGGGCGATAACCTACCCATCTAGCCCGACCTACAGATCTTACAACAGACAGTACAGCAGTGACAGCTGTTGTTGCACGATCCTGTGATCCTCCGTCGAGAGTTGACAATAACTCAATTACAGTTCTACTGGTGTGATGATTTGACAATAACTCAATTACCGTTCTACTGGTGTGATGATTTGACAATAACTCAATTACAGTTCTACTGGTGGGAGGGTTTGACAATAACTCAATTACAGTTCTACTGGTGATAATTTGACAATAACTCAATTACAGTTCTACTGGTGGGAGGGTTTGACAATAACTCAATTACAGTTCTACTGGTGTGATGATTTGACAATAACTCAATTACAGTTCTACTGGTGGGATGGTTTGACAATAACTCAATTACAGTTCTACTGGTGTGGCGATTTGACAATAACTCAATTACAGTGCTACTGGTGTGATGATTTGACAATAACTCGATGATTTGACAATAACTCAATTACAGTTCTACCGGTGTGATGATTTGACAATAACTCAATTACAGTTCTACCGGTGTGATGATTTGACAATAACTCAATTACAGTTCTACTGGTGGGAGGGTTTGATAATAACTCAATTACAGTTCTACTGGTGTGACGATTTCACAGTAAATCAATTACATTTCTACTGGTGCGATGATTCGACAATAACTCGATTACATTTCTACTGGTGTGAGGATTTGACAATAACCCAATTACATTTCTACTGGTGCGACGATTTGACAATAACTCAATTACATTTCTACTGGTGTGAGGATTTGACAATAACCCAATTACAACGATTTTTGGTACTGCGGTTTGCTTATTTTTCATGCCGAGTTTTCACATTTTGTACTGATTAGAGTCAAACTGAAGACAGGGTGCGGAGAAGAAGACCAAAAATAAAATTGAGAGAAAAAAGCTAAAACTCATATTAACAATGAAGCCTAAAAACAAGCAAATGCAATACACTTAAAACAATTAACAGAGTCTTAAGACGAAGAGTGCATTAATTGTATTTATTAATACAAGTGAGGTTTTCTGACTAATATTAGTTTAAGATATTTAACGGAATGCTAATGTATATATTGTATTTCGAAGTAGATGCCGCAATTATTTTATTCCTCGAGCGAGAACGAGAAGAGAGGAACGAGAACGAGAGGAATAAACCAATTCCCAAAGGAATTCCATAAATTGTATGTGACACTTATACAAATGTGATTATTGAGAATAATATATGAGTGGCGGTTAGATACCATTTATCTCACAATGAGTTGTTTTAAAATGTATCTAACGGACACGAATGTATTATTCTATTTTACATATCCTCAAAACCCAGGTTTTAAGCACATTTTAACATCTTTTTTATTAAAAGTTATTTACAGCCGTTGCACTTGTAGCTGACTTACGCGTCACAGACACATGATTGTCAGGTTAACTATACATCACAGTCTAATCTATTTCCACCGTGTTGTTTTTCATTGGCTGCATGGCACTGGTGACCTGATCATCACCTAGGATCAGCCAGTCGTATGTCTTGAAATTGTTAACACACGTACGTGTATGTTTTAACAACCTATGCGTTATAAAAAATAATGCATGGTATTCTCACCAACGGGTGTGTAAGAAATGTATTGATTACCTACAAACTGTAATGTATAACAAACGTTCCGTGCATGTATATGATTATTATCGATACATAAATGATGTTAATATCATCCAGGTTATAAAGACGCTGATTTACACTCACAGTAAAGAGATCCCATCTACATTATATATGAGAGAAAAAACCCATTAATTCCAGGTACCATTCATTTATTGGTTTATTCAATTTAAAAGTTATAGTTTCGTTAATGCAAGTCAGTGTCAAAGATACACCGATGAAGTAAATTTCAATAACTGTAACTGTAGCAAGCTTGCAGTTGCTACGCAGAATACGTCACAAGTGTACAATATCAATGCCAGAGCAGGTTTAAGGATCCGCGGGGCCTGTAGCACAAATAACAGCGGTCCCCCTTCTCAGGATATATATTTTGCAACAGCCTCAGGGAGAGGGGAAAAATGACCATGGAAAAATAAATGTACACATCACCGAGGGTTCCTCTGAAGCACGGGGACCGTAGCATATGCTATATGTGCTATTGGGATAAACCGGCTCTCGTCAATACTGTTATGGTTTAATAAATAATAAATATTATTTAAGAACCCAAATCGACTGTGGTAATTTATTGGCTCGTCTGGTTACCTGTCAAATATACACCTGCCAATCAGGAATTACTGGTAGAGCCAACTAACAGACCAATTAACTAAGAAAACACTACGTGTATCCTTTCAGTACGTAGGTTAATGCATGGACAAAACATGGTACATGTATAATTATTTCGACTTGTGGTGTAGCCACTTTAACAATGGTGATTTATTTTTTATTGAAAAATAATATATACTTATTGCTGGTTTACTGGGATGTATATTATTACAGAACATTGCACTGCATACCTATTTTATCATTCCGTAAAAACTAGGTTGATTTGTTTCTCTAGTTTTAAGACTCATTCCTGACGTTACGCGTTAAGTATTACGTAATCACCAGCTCACCAGAGGGCGTATTCACTGTGATGGTACAAAATGGATACGCCCGTTATATATAATAGCCGTCACACTTAACCGTTTTATTAATTAAATATAAGATTATACTTGTTGATATCAAGGATTAATGTGCATTATATATACTTAATGCAATAAACTATATAGAGAATAGTTGCCATCTATTTAATACAGGATTTAAATCCGTCAAATGAAGATGATTTTTCCCAAATACAATGTATTGAAAAAAGATCAGGCACTCTAGGAAACACCAATGTTGAGTTATTCTGGGTCTTTGTACATCTAAAACATTGACGTGTACCGTTCGTGTGGCCTGCTATTATTACATGGTTTCTCTTCAGGTTACCGATAGCAAGTAACCTACTAGCGTATCAACTGATTTTGCTGAAGTGACTACGGCAGTTGCCAGCGTTTAAATTCATGTTTTTGAAATTAATTTGCCTGCGAGGGCCAATAAAATCTATGGCAAGCTACTGACACAAGACACCATATACAAAGTACGTTCGCAAAACTTCATAACTTTAATTAGCAAGCACCCTCAAGCTCCCCACTGTACCAAAATCTTTGATCTTGTGTAATATCCTCTCCATGTCGCACTGACATTGTTTAACCATGATAGCCAAGCAACTTCATATTCACGTGATTTTTCAATAACGGCAATGCTGAACTCTCAGAATAAAATGGTTAACATCTTGATAAATAGAATAGCAAATACTCAAGGTTGACTGTTACGTTTCTTTGAATACTGTGCTTTGATTTTTTTAAAGCATTTAGATCAATTAGATCAACTTCCTTGTGACAAGCAAAATATGCTTACGCATTCGAGATAAAGAGAAAGTGAGGCGGGGAAATACAGCAGTTTTACAAATGTACATGGACTTCGATACGTGTGACATACGGTAACAAATATAGAGATGGTGAATATCTACCGAAGTGTACCTTTCTTTGTATTCACATCTGGCACCTTGTACGGCGAATTCTGCTAATTCACCAAACCGATGGCAGTCTGTCGACACATACATACCTTGTATATGGTCCTCAATAGTGCCTATATCGCATACCACTTGAAACCAGAACACGCATTTGAGGTTTTGCTTATCGGTCAGCATTTTGAAGCAGTGTTCCCATCAGCGTCTTTAAACGTTTCACAACCGTTTTTGAAATGTTTTAACGACACAAATGTTTGATTGTTCCCCTTATACAGTGCTGTTATAACGTTGTGAAAACGTTTCAGCCAAAAAGCGTCTGGACAGTTTAATATTTCACACCGTTTGAACTAAAATGGATAGGAACTGTTTAGGTATTAAATTTAAACGCTTTATTGTCTTTTAACTAAGGCGTTTGCATCATGGAATCAAATATGATGTAATATTAAAGAAGTATTGAGTGTGAACGTTAAAACGCTTTCAAAACGATATAAAAAGGCTTATGGCAACAGCTAGTGGATATTGATAAAAACATTTTTCATGAAACATTTTGGGTACGTGTTAGAAGTGGTTTTAGTGGGAGCTCATCTTAACATAGTAAGTTGATGCTGACGAGTGTCACTTCGGGATAGGGCAATGTATCGGTGATAATCGATTTGCTTTTTCTTTTATTTTGTTTCTCCTTTTTGTTTCTTCTTCTTCTTCTACTTCTCTCTCTCTCTCTCTCTCTCTCTCTCTCTCTCTCTCTCTCTCTCTCTCTCTCTCTCTCTCTCTCTCTCTCTCTCTCTCTCTCTCTCTCTCTCTCTTGTGTGATAACTCCATTAATTTAAGTGCATTACCTCTTTGGCATCGACTGAGTGGTGAAATAGGGTAGCATATTCAAATTGACTTTTACATTGTGGAGACCTATGCACTCTCCTTTTTATTTGGTCTCTATGAATCATAAAAGTAAACTACAAGTAAATCTACATTAACTTAGTTAACTTTGAAGGATGGATGGAATGTTTTATTTAATGACGCACTTAACACAATTTAAATATAGTTATATGGCGTAGGACATATGGTTAAGGACCACACAGATGAGGGAGGAAACCCGCTGTTGACATGCGAAGGGTTACCTTTTCTGATTAGCAGCAAGGGGTCTTTTATGAATGAATGAATGAATGAATGAACGAACGAACGAAAGAACGAACGAATGAATGAACGAACGAACGAAAGAACGAACGAATGAATGAATGAATGAATGAATGAACGAATGAATGAATGAACGAGTGAATGAAATGGATGTTTAATGACACCTCAGAACACAGAAATACAGACTAGCTAGGAATCTTTTATAAGCGTGACCCCACAAACATAACAGCACATATCACGGCCTTTGTTAACCAGTTGTGGAGCACTGGCTGGAATGAGAAATAGCCTAATGGGCACACCGACAGGAATTTATCCTAGGCCGACCGCGCTTTACCACTGGGATACATCCCACCCCTAGTTAACTTTGAATACAGATGCTTATGTGAGGTAAATATTTTCGCGAATCGCCCTATATGGGACATACATTGTACAGGTAGGCATGTTTACAGCGGATGGGGGATGGGAAATAGTGTGAAAAATACATTTTAAACGAATGGAACTGCCTAATAAATGTTTTTGTTTACTTATATGCTGTTGTTTGGTTTAGGAATTAATTTGTATAGTGTTGCAATTTCATTTTCCAAATGACTTCTTCTTTCATTTAAGAAAGACAATATTTTAGCAGTGATGTTTGTCAGTACCGCAACGGAGGTCAGTACCATAACGTGTAAGTCAATAGTGTAACAGGGATTAAAATCATTCATGTGTGCTCCGAATTTTATTTTATTTCGTAAAGTATTAATGCAATATCTCGTTTCAAACGAAATACTTTAATCAACGGTGAACATTTTCTACTGCATCGAAATTACCTCGAGGATTTTTTTTTATAAGTATTCATTTTGCACGTTGTTTTAAAAAAAAAGTGTTACTTTAAATTTATTATTTATTATTTAAAGCCATTAGAAAGAAACAAGAGGCTCAACCTAAACAAAAACCTTTCAAATTGAGTAAGGGATAAAACGTTTTGATGATGTATGTTTTCTTATTGATTTGTGATTAATTCACAATCTTGTTACGGTACTGACAAAATGAGCGGGTCACTTAGTTTTGATAAGGTCATTTATTACTGGTTTTGAAGAAAAGTGCGCTGCAAACACAAACCTATGATCCCCTGGTGCTTATTTTATCACGTCATCCAATAATTTAATAAAAAATAATGACTTGTTATTTCTGAAAGTACAAACCTGAATTTGGGACTTTATCTGATAATAACCCATATACGCACCTTTATTGTGTCCACAAATTAACAAAATCGGTTATCATTTCAACAGAAACAACATGGCTGCCCTGGATATTAAAACTGACACGATCGCAAACATGCAACACCACATGGAAACAATAGTTTTATGAATTAAATCTTTCTAACACCTTGAAGTAGTTGTGACGTAGATGACAAGTAATCTGGGGACATGGATTTTTTAAACTAAAAACTTCGATTATTAAAGATATGTAGTAACTAACAAGTTCTTTTGGAGAATGAAGGATAATATATTTCATGGGGACTTTCTGACAAAATACACTTAATGGTTACCTTGTAAATTAGAAATCAGGCAATGGGGACGCTTTTTGACTACCTTCTCATTGATATATTACAAGAAAATGCCAGAAATATAATTTACAATCTCAAAATAGTGTATCTAGATAATATAGAATGAATTGTTTTCTAAAATGACACAAACAAAAATATTACTTGATTTTGTTTTGATTTTTTTTTTTATGTTTTTGTTTTACCGAGTTATTCAGTACTAAAGTTAGGGGACACCAATTTGCCATGTTACTGCAGATTGACTAACATCATCTGCGAATCATATAGGATCTCACTACACAGTTGACTTCCGGGTGAGAGTTCACTGACCACTATAATTCCTAATGGTGACATATGTTGTGGTTCACATATTCACTTCTAGTAACTGGGCAAGAATTAAAACAATTGGTCTTTTCAGTGGTAAGCCCCACTTCATAGTCCATTGCTTGACGTGGTGAGGGGGCTTGTATGTCTCAGTGATCCAGGGAGCTATGTCAGCAGGAGCTTTGGCTTCTATTAGGGACATCCAAGCTGGACTGGCCAATCGGTAGAGGCTTGACTGATATGGACTAAGGGTGAGGTAACCCTAACAGAAACCTTGAGTGCTGAAGTTAGAGGTATTGGGCCACACGGCACACTTTAATAGACCACAATACCATGCATCAACAGCTATTATGACTACATTTCTGGACAATAATAACGTGATCGGTGCTCGCCCTGTGATGACTCACCAGGCAGGCATGAAAACCAGATCAACATCTGTTGCATCCAAGAATCTCATCTGAAAGAATCGATGAGCTTCAAGGTCAGAGGTTACCAGACCTTCAGAAGTGATCGCAGTGAAAGAACCAAGGGTGGGGTTGTCACTCTGGTTAGGAACAACATCAGTGCCATTGAAACCAATAGATATATGGAGGAAGCTGAATTCACTGGGGTCAAGATCAAAACAAAAAACGTCTGAGCTTCACATTGTAAATTTGTACCGTCCAAATGACAAAGAACTCTCCCTTGATAATATTCAGACATCAGACAGTAACTTCCTACTTGTTGGAGACTTCAACAGCCAATCCCAGAGCTGGGGTTACAACAACATGGACAAAAGAGGAGAGGAGACAGAAAGCTGACAGAATGAAAATAACCTTAATCTCATCAATGACCCACTTGATCAACCAACATTCTATTCCAGGCATTCCACAACCTCCCCTGACCTTGCCTTCTGTACTGACGATGTCCATAGAGTCATTGGTCGAGAAGAAGTGACCATCGACCGGTCCTCCTAATCTTAAGTGATAGTAAAATCCATACAGCCCCCGAGGTGGAACTACAAGAAAGCCAAATGGGAACTTTTCAATTGATGTGCAGGGAAGGAACATAGACACTGTAGTGAAGGAATTCAACCTCGAAATCATTCAATCTGCCAAAGAAAATATCCCAAGAGGAGTCAGGAAAGTATATGCTCCTTACTGGAATAAAAAACAAACTTGAAATGACATATGATGAACTGACCCGGGTAAGGGAAGAATCAGAGTCTAATCCGAGCCAAACAACAACCTAAAGCTCTAGCATGCTAAAGCCAAGAACCCAAATTGAATCCAAAAGAAAAAGCTGGATAGACAAAACTTGCACTCAATCTTAAAAGGACAGCACCAAATTAAGGAAACTTACAAAACAACTAAATGATGAAGAATCCCATGGACAGAAGATCACTCTAATGGATGATGGAAATATACTCACGGGTAAGAAATCTGCTGACTTATTAGCAAAGACCTATGCCAAGGAAAGTGACATTGCCATCACAACTTAGATAAAAGAAGCACGAAGGGAACAAAAATAAACGGAAGATTCCATGACGAACAGTATAACTCTACCAGAACTTGAAAATGCCCTTAAACATCTAAAAAATTAGAAATCTCCAGGACTGGATGGTATTACTAATGAAATGCTGAAACACCTAGCCAATACTGCGCGATCCAAGCTGTTGGAAATTTTCAACCTAAGCTGGTCTGAAGGCAAGGTGCCACATATCTGGAAAGAGGCGGTGATGATACCCATACTGAAAAAAGGTAAAAACAAACAAAAGGTAAAAACAAACAAAAGGCAAGCAGCTACAGACCCAGCAGCCTAACTAGCTGTGTCTGCAAGACCCCAGAACGCATCATCAATCATCGGCTTCAACAGTTCCTTGACACTGAGAACATCATCACTCAAGAACAGGCAGGATTTAGACAATTCCGCAGCACAGACGACCAGGCCACCTACCTGTCACAAGTAATCGAAGATGCTTTCCAAGAACAGAAGGTTGTTCTTGCCTCGTTCATTGATCTGCAAAAGGCCTTTGACAAGGTCTGGAAAGATGGCCTGCTAGCAAACCTACAAAAAAGGTATATTTGGCAACATGTACAGGTGGACCAAGTCTTATAACTGAAGGGCGAGAGTAATGGTAGACGGCTAACACAGCACGAAAGTACTCATACGCCACGGAGTACCTCAGGGAGGAGTACTGTCACCTACTCTCTTCATCATCTTCATCAATGACCTGGTCACACAACTACCCAGAAGGATACATGCAGCACTATATGCAGATGACCTAGTTTTGTGGTGCTCCGAGGAGTATGCAACAACAGCAACATATCGCATGCAGCTTGCCCTTGGCAATGTTACATCTTGGACTCGAGACTGGTGCATGACAAATAACACAGACAAGTCAGCTGCCACTCTTTTCGCACTCTTCACAAAGCAGAAAGCAGGCAACCTAAAACTTAATGACACACCTCTCCAGTATGAGGACCAACAGACATACCTGGGGTTCACTTTTGACAAGAGACAGACCTGAAAACCATAAGTGGAGAAAGCCGAGGCCAAAGCTCAAAGAAAACTTGTCATAATGAGAAAACTAGCTGGCACCAAGTGGGGTGCTGATCATAAGAAACTAAAAAGAGTCTACCAAGGAGTAATCAGACCACATCTTGAGTACGGATTCAGTGCATGGTCAACAGCAGCAAAAAAACATCAACAAAAACTAGACAGGGTTCAAAACCAAGCACTCAGCATAATAACTGGAGCAATGAGGTCAACCCCCATTGAGAAAATGGAACAGTTCATTGGCCTCGTACCCCTTTGCAAACGTCGGGACTCCAAGGTCATAATACAAGCCACTAAGTTCGTCTTTGCCACAACACCCACTGATCAAGAGAATAAATAACTATCCCTGCAACAGACTCAAAAGAACTAGCTTTCATAAACAGAGCAAATCACTCCTGGGGCAACATAAGGGACAACTCCCAGATAAAATCCATCAAGTTAGTACTGTCAGCTGCATCCCACAATGGGAACTACAATTGGACAATGTAAAGATCAGCACAGTGGTCCAACACCTCACCCCTGGAGAGGAACAGTGAACCATACAAACGAGCCCTGGCATTGGCCATGATTGATGAACAGTACCCAGAGACATCATGGACACAGGTATATACTGATGGATCTGCAACAAATGCAGTGGAAAACGCAGGGGCTGGAATATACATCATGGACCCTAGTGGCTACTGAGAGGAAGCACATTTTCCTACAGGGAATCACTGCACAAACTATGCTGCAGAGGTTGAGGCTCTCATTCATGATGCCCACATCATGCTCTCTCTCTCTCTCTAACTCTCTATGCCATCCAGGCTCTTGAAAACAACAAGTTTGACAGATTTTCTGAAGCCCTACATCCTATCAGCAGTGTCAACCAAGTCGTGTTACAATGGATCTCTGTTCACTGTGGCATACCAGGAAATGAAAATGCAGACAGACTGGCAAAACTGGGTGCAGCTAAAGAACAGGAGGATAACTGGGTGACATACGAAGAGATGAAATCCCATATTAAATCTCTCTATAGACCTCCCAAACATGGACATGTTTTATTTAACGACGCACTCAACACATTTTATTTTCGGTTATATGGCGTCAGACATATGGTTAAGGACCACACAGATATTGAGAGAGGAAACCCGTTATTATTATAACAAACCAATTATTATTACCTGCTGTCCAGTCAGGAACAGATCATCATTTTCCAACTAAGGACTGGACACAACAGGCTGAACCAGCACATGCATAAGAGGTTCTGGCTCGTACCTTCTTCCATGTGCTCCTGTGAAGAAGCAGAACAGACGACCGAACATGTCATCCAAGACTGCATAAGCCTATAGCAGATGAGCGAGACTACATGAACAACTACAACAACTCTCCAGAAGAAGCTGTACGGCACAAGAAGTGATCTACAGAGAACAGTATCGTTCATAGTCACTGCTGGCCTTGACGTGTAGTCAACAAGCGAACGAAAAGAAGAAGTGGTAAGCCTTCTGGCTGGATTTTGCCCATGTGTTTTGTATTGTGCATTAACTTTTGGGGACATGGGTGTATAGCGGAAGAGCCGGTGGTTGTGAATGGGTTCCCGAACCACGTATTCGGATCGGTACTACAGCCAGATGCAGTCATATAGCTAAAAACTGAGATGGAAATGTTCTCAATTTTCGAGTAAAAATAAATGCTTATATAATGTCTGTTCGCAATGGTATATGTTGTTAGTGCCAACGAGAACCCATTCTATTGGCAATCTTCATTTGAAGTTGGCAAATTTAACGTGGATTTCAATGGCAGATGACATCTGTGTAATGAGACCTAACGGTGGGTGCGGGGGGGGGGGGGGGGGGGGGGGGGGGGGGGGGGGGGGGGGGGGTATATAAGTATCCGACCGTCGGCCGACGGTGCTGAGCGTGGTCTATGACTAGAAGACCACTCCCAACTCCATTGGCACACGGAGGGATACTTATCAACTTTACACTACGAGTACGATACGTATGCAGTTGTAATACCTTTTTTTTTGGTCAGTATTCATTGTCATTTTTAATTAATAACAAGGTGTCAAAACGTTTCGAACGAGTCACTAGGTAGGCCTATATTTTGTTTTATTAGATACAACACGGGACAAACTGACAGTTCGTTTACAGTTGCCATTATATACCAAGCCTTGATGGTGTCATACTTGATACTGAGTCAGACAGTTACATTACGATTAAATGATAAGCTTGAAGTGTCCGACTTTAGATCAATAATGTGGCTTAACTTTCAAACAATTAAAAGACCTATATGTATACAAACATCTTTAAAATAAATACATGTAGGCCTACCATGTTTATCCAAAATATTAAATTAGTGTTATTAGTGTTTCTTTTAAGATATCGTTATAATTCCCCGAGTATAACAAGAAAAAAGAAACAACACTTTAAAAATGTACCTTATGTATTAAAACCTCCCGCTATGGTGGCTTCCTTCTATGTTAAATGATTGCACGCATGCAATGTTGGAAGAAACGACAAATCGCAGAGGTTTTGTACCTAATCTTTATAATTTATTTACTCTTCAGTGCCATAATACAACATCATTTATTGGGGGGGGAGGTTGGAGGGGGTTACGGCGTGGGTTTTTTTTTTAGGGGGGCAGGGGTATTGTTTCAATGGGGTTTTTTGTTCTTGTTGTTTTGTATGTATTTCTGTTTATTCTTAATTTTTATGTATTTATTTATTTATTATTTAATTTTCTGCTGTAATGTATTTCAATATTTTATCAAATGGTCGTGTACTAACGTAACCGAGCGTATTTGGTGACAGAGTTCCCGAATGCTGCTTAGGACCTCGCTACAAATATACTGATGGAAAGAAATAAGGGAACACATCAAAGTGTAGACCAAATTCAATTCACAACTAGCGTAGTAATGTCTGTATTTTATACTAAGTTGTAATGTGGGCTTCAATGTCTGTAGTGTTGAATGAGCTGCCTATATGTTTCCAGTCAACTTTTGACAATATGAATTGATTTTTGATGCAGTCATTATTTCTTGTTGCTATTTGTGTGATCCTTTATTTCTTTCCATCAGTATATTAAATCATATACAGTCATTTTGACTTGATGCCAATATATTTTAACCTTTTTAGTTGAACGGACAGTAAAATGAACTGCTAGTGTGTATATACGGGAACAGGACAGCAGAGAACATAAAACAATTAATGATCTTCTTGAAGTGTTCAAAGATGTCTACTCAACCGTAATTTACGTGATTTTAAGGTGTTACAGACAAGCTAAACGAGTTCTTTGCTGCCACTGTTGTTTCTCTTCAACACTGGCGTAGTTAGATGGGGGCTATGCCCCCCCCCCCCCCCCACACACACACACACAATCACACCACTTTCTCTTCCCTTTATATTTTCCTGTCGCCTAATAACACGATTCATACGGTGTACTTGCGCCCCCACCCCGTGTGGATGCCCTCCAGGCTACTGTTTAAGACTGAACACACGAGATACATGCCTTTTGAATCTTGAAAATAACGAAGGTTTGATGAATGGTTGTAGCAGTCGAGACATTCTAAAAAGAAATAACAATCACAAAACACAGATTGCGAACACTTGCGCTGGACTTGACGGATCTTAGCTATTCAACACTTCTCAATATCCAGTGTTTGTCAAATGTTTTCAACAACCGATTCAGTATGAACCTGCCACAAGCATGTTTCAATTTAATAGTGTGCATGTTTTTTGTACACAACCAGTTTTTGCACCCGCCCCACTAATTGCAATCTTTGCTGTGTTACTTTTTTTTCAAGAATGGATAGTATGACATACAAAATTTGTAAACATTTGTTAAAGTATTATAGAAAATATGACATTTTAAAAAGTATACACTTTATTTTGGCATTCAGTATACATATACATGTATTTCACTAAAGAAAAACAGACATAATACATGTAGCTACTGATCACCAGCTGGTTGTGGAAGCAAGGTGACCCAATAACTCAAATATAGACCAACTGAAGCAAGGTGACCCAATAACTCAAATATAGACCAACTGAAGCAAGGTGACCCAATAACTCAAATATAGACCAACTGAAGCATGGTGACCCAATAACTCAAATACAGACCAACTGAAGCACGGTGACCCAATAACTCAAATATAGACCAACTGAAGCAAGGTGACCCAATAACTCAAATATAGACCAACTGAAGCAAGGTGACCCAATAACTCAAATATAGACCAACTGAAGCAAGGTTGACAAAATAACTCTATATTAGACCAACTGAAGCAAGGTGACAAAATAACTCAAATATAGACCAACTGAAGCAAGGTGACCCAATAACTCAAATATAGACCAACTGAAGCAAGGTGACAAAATAACTCAAATATAGACCAACTGAAGCAAGGTGACCCAATAACTCAAATATAGACCAACTGAAGCAAGGTGACCCAATAACTCAAATATAGACCAACTGAAGCAAGGCTGACAAAATAACTCAAATATAGACCAACTGAAGCAAGGTGAAAAATAACTCAAATATAGACCAACTGAAGCAAGGTGACAAAATAACTCAAATATAGACCAACTGAAGCAAGGTGACCCAATAACTCAAATATAGACCAACTGAAGCAAGGTGACAAAATAACTCAAATATAGACCAACTGAAGCAAGGTGACCCAATAACTCAAATATAGACCAACTGAAGCAAGGTGACCCAATAACTCAAATATAGACCAACTGAAGCAAGGTGACCCAATAACTCAAATATAGACCAACTGAAGCAAGGCTGACAAAATAACTCAAATATAGACCAACTGAAGCAAGGTGAAAAAATAACTCAAATATAGACCAACTGAAGCAAGGTGACAAAATAACTTAAATATAGACCAACTGAAGCAAGGTGACACAATAACTCAAATATAGACCAACTGAAGCAAGGTGACAAAATAACTCAAATATAGACCAACTGAAGCAAGGTGACCCAATAACTCAAATATAGACCAACTGAAGCAAGGTGACCCAATAACTCAAATATAGACCAACTGAAGCAAGGTGACCCAATAACTCAAATATAGACCAACTGAAGCAAGGCTGACAAAATAACTCAAATATAGACCAACTGAAGCAAGGTGAAAAATAACTCAAATATAGACCAACTGAAGCAAGGTGACAAAATAACTCAAATATAGACCAACTGAAGCAAGGTGACACAATAACACAAATATAGACCAACTGAAGCAAGGTGACAAAATAACTCAAATATAGACCAACTGAAGCAAGGTGACCCAATAACTCAAATATAGACCAACTGAAGCAAGATGACCCAATAACTCAAATATAGACCAACTGAAGCAAGGTGACCCAATAACTCAAATATAGACCAACTGAAGCAAGGCTGACAAAATAACTCAAATATAGACCAACTGAAGCAAGGTGACACAATAACTCAAATATAGACCAACTGAAGCAAGGTGACACAATAACTCAAATATAGACCAACTGAAGCAAGGTGACAAAATAACTCAAATATAGACCAACTCAAGGAAATGTGCTCAAAAGAACATTACAGATAAATACCCAAGATGCATTTCTAAGAGGGAATGTCTATTTGACAACACCATGGTTGTGAGATGAGGGGGAAATAAGAGGATACTCTCCACTTATACTTAACTTATAAAATGATAGAAAACAAATGTGTTAGCTCAGTATGCATTTAACATGTGACACTCAAATAACCAGAACACACACATTACATCAATTTAAAAGTTACATTAAAACTTTTTAATGTATGGATATCAAAACTACTGAAAAGAAATAAAAGAAAACATAATTTTTTTCTATTATTTATTACAAGTAACATTACATATGCATGTTAGACATGCTAGTACATGTACACATTGTCACGTTAAAGTAAACACATTCAATTCACACAACTTTTCTTGTTATTTGTGCACT
This sequence comes from Gigantopelta aegis, assembly GCF_016097555.1. Lineage (NCBI taxonomy): Eukaryota > Metazoa > Mollusca > Gastropoda > Neomphalida > Peltospiridae > Gigantopelta > Gigantopelta aegis. The sequence continues at coordinate 922,129 of NC_054701.1, forward strand.
CTGAAATAAAAGATACAAAATAAAAACAATAAACATTGTCATGTTAATAAATATTGAATATAACTGAGACAGTGGTAATATTTAAAGATGAAACTAAAACTAGAACTCAATATGGACATAAATGTTTTAATTAAAACTAGAAATTCCTCCAAGATAACAGCACATAAAAGTTTTAATCCTGAATTGAAGAGCTCACAACTCTGTGCTAATAAAACATCCATGTGTGCAGTCAAAATGTTACGGGTTCATCAAACTTTTAAAGGTAAAGAAAGACTGAGCCGACACTCATCAAACTTTCACAATCTGGACTCAAGAAGACTTCAAGTAGTGATCATAACCTGCTTACAATATTTTATTGTGACGTTCCACGCCACTGAACCCAGACTGAAAAGTGAAACTAAAACTATGCAGTTTAAATCAGATTAAACTTGTGATAAGCCCTGATATAGCCTACAATACTGTCACAATAATACCTCGAAAATGTTAAGTGATGTTTTATCCAATACAGTACTTCTAGAACCGACAATATCAAAACACAGGCACCTAATGGAGCTTGTTGCTTCATCAATGAATGGTTTCAGCAATATGACTCAACAGATGATTTACATTCTCCATTTTGAATTTATTAAAATGGCAATTCATTTTTAAAAAATGTTAAATCTCATTTTTCCTTTTATCAACAAGTTGCAAGGTCATCAGTAATTTTGGTTTTGTTTTGTCATCAATTTATGTCAGAGGAATTTATATATACACATAACATTACATAAAGTAAAAACAAGCAGGAGACAAAATAATATCACATACTAAATTGTAATACTGTCGCCCTAATAAAGGCCCTATATAATAAACACTGAAAAATGTAAATATGTACATTCTAGATAAAAACCACAACACACAATAGCATGAACTTGGCATTTATGCCCTTGTTATTAAAATAAAAGTCATTTGTACATTAGCATTACAGAAATCACAATCCAGCGCTTGAAGGCACAACTATTAAATTAAACATTTAAACAGATATATAGTGGCACAGTCAACGAAAGAGTGCATTTTAATTCTACACGAATAAGGCAAAATACATTTTGACAACTTAAATCAAATTACTGTACAGTATTGCAAGTGAAATTAGAAATTACTAACCTATCAGACATTAACATTTAACAAAGATGTAATTTGATGTCCGACAATGATGTGTAAAACAAAACTTGCCATCAACCATTGACATATGTAAAATAAAACTTGTCATCAACCATCCATATGTAAAATAAAATTTGCCATCAACCATCAATGTGTAAAATAAAACTTGCTATCAACCATCTTATAAGGAACTATTTTTGCAAAAATATAATATTACTCAAGTCCAATTATCTAGGAAATAGTTTCATGATAAAATGTTCTGAGTGAAATTAGTGCCTTAAACTTACATTTCAACTGCTGTGTATTAGAGCTTCAGCATTGATGATGTATTAAGAATGTTATGTTATTTGAAGATCGCATACAACAGCTGTCCTAGTTGCGAACCAGTGTGTTAAATCAGCACTATGTAGCTTCATTCGCCAAGGGACGTTACTCTCCATGTGCATGTGCAGATGGAATGTGAAACAGGTCTACTATTTTACCTATATATTCACGTTAGTTCAAGTCAAGTCAATCACGTTTCGTCTGGCAGGTTTTGATTCGGGCCAGCAGAATTTATCGCTTACCCAACTGAATATCTGGGGCCTAATTAACTAAACTCTCACAACTTTGTGATCTCGCAGTGCAATGCTAAAAGACTTGCAAAGAGAATACTTTGTTGTCTAGCACAGCCTAAGAGAGCTTTGTGAATTAGGCCCCATATCTCTATAGAAGACAGATCTCGCAGTACAATGCTAAAAGACTTACAAAGAGGATGCTCTATTGTCTAGCACAGCCTAAGAGACCTTTGTGAATTAAAGCCCTGATCTCACTCTACTTATTTCTAGAAAAGTAACAGTAATAATATTTACACACAGACTCAGCATTAAAGCTATCGGAGAACAGAGAAAAACAAATTTGTTATCTCAAGAATCAAGCCAGATCCATCAACATGTTAAGCAAGTTCCAATCACTGGACAACAGACATCCCCCCCCACACTTACATACCTCACACCCTTCACACCCCACACACCCCTCACACATGCACACCTCACCCCACACACCTCACCCCCCCACATACCTCACCCCCACACTTCACACCCCCACCCCCACACACCTCACCCCACACACACCCCACACACACACCTCACCCCACACACCCCTCACAAATACACACACACCCCACACACACCTCACACCCCAAACACACCCACTGTTAGGCCCAAAATATACTGACGCTGGATCTGGGTCTGCCGAGAGTGGCAGAATCTGTAACTGTGACGTGTTATCAGCATTTATTACCCAAGTGGGCACTCATAACAGGGAAAATATATATCATAATTTCTCAGAGAAATTATTATGCATTGGTGTAACGTACAATATTATTGGACGATTTTACGCTTGCAAACAAATGACTTTGCTGGTACTAAATATGACGTCATCACAATTTGGCAAACATACACAATGACATCACATACTTTAAAACGCTTGTCTCTCGGTTTTTATTGTTAAATTTGTAATAAAATGCTATTTTAATACAATTCAATATCGTATTTTGGCAAAATAAATAGAACTTGTTTCAGATTTTTTTATTTATCTGTGGTCGTGAATAAAATACAAAGTCATAGCAATACTCAGAATAGTGTGTAAAGTTGTCCACATTGTTTCTATATAAATGCATGTGGTCATAATGAACACAGAAGGTTCTTAAAGAACAAACAATGGCTGAGGTAATAAATAGAACAACAAACTCAGGACCAGTTATCAAATTTATATCTCAAATCAAATAATTTTCAGTTGTCACTTGCTAAAGCTCCGACAACTGAAAATTATTTCACTTGAGACATAAATTTGATAATAACTGGCAACTCATTTATTATCCTCTATATATTAACTGTGTTCATGTCTTTAGATATATTTTCTTCCATAAACACCAACAATAATTATCAGAATTCCACTGATTAATATTTTTATTAAGAAATATGAAAAAGTAATGCTCAACGAATATGGAGCAGCTGCCAGTCTGGCAGTGTAAAAATATAGCACATGTTCTGTCGTCTGGTTCCAGATCTGTAGTTGACGCCAGCACAGACGCAGGGTCTTTTGTCAGTGTCAGTGTGGTTTGAACCTCAGTATGCTACAATAATACTGACCGTACACAGTTCAGTACATGGCTTGTTTGTTTAGACTTATTTTTGTGCTTATATCCTTTTTTTTTTAAGGTTCAAGCACACTGTCCTGGACACACAACTCAGCTACCTGGGCCGTATGTCCAGGATAGTGATTTAGTGGTTAGTTTGTTGTTAGTGAGAGAGAAGTCAGTGTAGTGATCTAGCCACCGAGTCATTCAACTCACCCAGGGTGGGAGACAGAAGTCAGTGTAGTGATCTAGCCACCGAGTCATTCAACTCACCCAGGGTGGGAGACAGAAGTCAGTGTAGTGATCTAGCCACCGAGTCATTCAACTCATTCTGGGTGGGAGCCGGTACCAGGATATGAACCAAGCCTTACATGTAAGTCCATAAATGTCTCTCTCATTCAAAGACCTAATAAGAAAATAGAACCACGTTTAATCCATTTAAGCCACATGTCACACCACATGAGGCTGGTAGTACCTGGGTTTCTGAAGGTTTAACAGATGGCTGATTATAGGAACAATAAACCAACCCACATGTCACACCACATGAGGCTGGTAGTACCTGGGTTTCTGAAGGTTTAACAGATGGCTGATTATAGGAACAATAAACCAACCCATATGTCACACCACATGAGGCTGGTAGTACCTGGGTTTCTGAAGGTTTAACAGATGGCTGATTAGGAACAATAAACCAAGCAAATGTCTTACATGTAAACAATATATAAAGTAAACTGGACTTGTACTCGGAGTAAACAATATACAGAGTAAACTGGACTTGTACTTAGTGAAAACAATATACAGATTAAACTGGACTTGTACTCGGAGTAAACAATATAAAGAGTAAACTGGACTTGTACTCGGAGTAAACGATATACAGAGTAAACTGGAATTGTACTTGGAGTAAACAATATACAGAGTAAACTGGACTTGTACTTAGTGAAAACAATATACAGAGTAAACTGGACTGGTACTCAGAGTAAACAATATACAGATTAAACTGCACTTGTCCTCGGAGTAAACAATATACAGAGTAAACTGGACTTGTACTTAGTGAAAACAATATACAGATTAAACTGGACTTGTACTCAGAGTAAACAATATACAGAGTAAACTGGACTTGTCCTCGGAGTAAACAATATACAGAGTAAACTGGACTTGTACTCAGAGTAAACAATATACAGAGTAAACTGGACTTGTCCTCGGAGTAAACAATATACAGAGTAAACTGGACTTGTCCTCGGAGTAAACAATATACAGAGTAAACTGGACTTGTCCCCGGAGTAAACAATATACAGAGTAAACTGGACTTGTACTCAGAGTAAACAATATACAGAGTAAACTGGACATGTACTCAGAGTAAACAATATACAATATGTAATCAAAAAAACAATATACAGAGTAAAGATAAGCACAAAGTTTGAGCAGGTTTAATTCTGTTTTTAAGTCTGGACATGTAAAATAAATAACAGATAACATTAAACAATAAATCTAAAATCAGTGTAATACAAACTGCAGATAACCAATGGCAGAATACTGGAGGAAATATTGTCACCATTCACACATAAATAAAACACTAAATATGTATAGAAAAATATAGTTGTTCACTCTTATAGTTTGGTGTCTTCTGTCACTTGTCAAACAGGTCAACATGTTTTCTGGAAATGGTATTTTATTCACAGTAAAATTCAAATATGACAATGTCAAAGTTTGAACAGTACACATAATACTGCACCTAGATTTAAATGGTCAACTGTTCATTGTTAACTGCACCAATACCAATCATGACCCGTTAGTGCCACGGACTACTTTTCTTGGTGATTCGGTTATTTCTATATATGGCCACAGGTTTACTCACAGGAGTTGTGGTGTGTTTATAACATACAGGAAGAATAATTCTGATGGAGAGAACTGCTTGGTTTTACAGACTGGTGACAACAGAAGGGTTGTCTCCCCTATTTAAAGGCACTCGGACACGGATATTATTTTTATTTCTCTAAATATGGATTATAAATGAAACTTACATTTATTTGATATACCGTACCAAACCTCACTTTTGTATCATCCAAGACATTTTAATTAAATCACACTGGAGGGGGATTCCCTGTCACCCTGTCGTCAATTAAAAGTTTTGAATTTTGGAACTCTTTCACGGTAAGTGCAGAAATTACAACATTGGAACTCCTTGCAACCTTTCAGCGAAAAAAATTCCGATCGCAATGGGATATTTGCGTCATCATTGAAAATGAACGCTTAGACGGTGGATACCCGTCACGGGACTCAGAAAATAATATGTCACACCTCTGCTATCCAAATAGCCGTTATTTTTCTTTGAATTATGGACTGTTGACATAATTCAATTATGTTTACAAAATATCAACAATAAGTGGGATATGGTGATTATGTAGATGGTTCAATAAAGTACTTTTAGGTACAAATCATATGTATATATTTATCAATTATTGACCGTCATGAGGGCAATATCAATTTCTTCGGTCCATAAAACATGATATTGCCCGAAATGCGGTCAATAATTGTTTTATTACATAATGTCATCCATAAGACTCGTACATTCCTGCTTTGTTTATCAGAATCGAAATACGCCAACGCTTATAATTTCCCACAATGCGTTAAAAACTGATGGGATTTAGTGACATCACTTAATCCTATGATGCTGTATGACACGCAGAGGAATGCGGAAATAAACAGTTGAAACATTACCAAGAAAAAAACAAATTCAAATTCGAGATATAACCAGCAAGAGTGCCAAAATCATATTAACAGCAAAATAAAAAACAAAATGTGATAAATCTGAACATACATTTATACTGAACAGTTACCGATTACGTTCAAATACATTTTATTTGTAACATAAAATCCTGAGTGTCGATTCCAACTGCATTTTGATGTATTTTGTACGTTTCAAAATCTGAGATATTTTCCATACACAATTTGACGATTACTGACCTTGTTTTTGTCGTATTTGCGGAAATAAACTCGGTATGACTAAAGATGTTATCTTTTTGCTGAAGGACAGCAAAGTGTTTTGTCACAAGTTTGTGCTTTTTACATTGGAATTAGCAGTTGATGTTGCATTACGTTACCTACTCATTAACTGGATAGAATTTTGTCTCATCTTTATTTTCACTGGTCAGGGCAATATCACTATTTACGGACAGTCATGTGACTGGTTTTTGATCAATAAGAATACAGATATATTTTCATTATGTAATAATTTCAGATAATACTTTATTGGATCATTAATTAGGTCAGCCATTCGTGACTGAGTGCCTTTAAAGATGCCTGGATCTGTAATTCAGAGTATCTGTAGAAACTAACTTCAGATTGGAATGTTTCAAATATTCAGGACCATATCGCTTGCTTCCAGTCTATGTTTTTGGACGTGAAGTACTGGACATGAAGTACAGGACGTACTGGACGTACTGGACATGAAGTACAGGATGTACAGGATGTACTGGACATGAAGTACAGGACATACTGGACATGAAGTACAGGACGTACTGGACATGAAGTACAGGACGTACTGGACATGAAGTACAGGATGTACTGGACATGAAGTACAGGACGTACAGGACGTACTGGACATGAAGTACAGGACGTACTGGACATGAAGTACAGGACGTACTGGACATGAAGTACAGGACGTACAGGATGTACTGGACATGAAGTACAGGACGTACTGGACGTACTGGACATGAAAAAGTAAAGTAAAGTTTGTTTTATTTAACGACGCCGCTAGAGCACATTGATTTTTTTATCTTATCATCGGCTATTGGACGTCAAACATATGGTCATTCTGACACTGTTTTTAGAGGAAACCCGCTGTCGCCACATAGGCTACTCTTTTTACGACAGGCAGCAAGGGATCTTTTATTTGCGCTTCCCACAGGCAGGATAGCACAAACCATGGCCTTTGTTGAACCAGTTATGGATCACTGGTCGGTGCAAGTGGTTTTACACCTACCCATTGAGCCTTGCGGAGCACTCACTCAGGGTTTGGAGTCAGTATCTCGATTAAAAATCCCATGCCTCGACTGGGATCCGAACCCAGTACCTACCAGCCTGTAGACCGATGGCCTGCCACGACGCCACCGAGGCCGGTCTTACTGGACATGAAGTACAGGACGTACTGGACATGAACTACAGGACGTACTGGACGTACTGGACATGAAGTACAGGACGTACTGGACATGAAGTACAGGACGTACTGGACGTACTGGACATGAAGTACAGGACATGAAGTACAGGACGTACTGGACATGAAGTACAGGACGTACTGGACATGAAGTACAGGACGTACTGGACGTACAGGACATGAAGTACAGGACGTACTGGACGTACTGGACATGAAGTACAGGACGTACTGGAGATGAAGTACAGGACGTACTGGACATGAAGTACTGGACGTACTGGACATGAAGTACAGGATGTACTGGACGTACTGGACATGAAGTACAGGACGTACTGGACATGAAGTACAGGACGTACTGGACATGAAGTACAGGACGTACTGGACATGAAGTACAGGACGTACTGGACATGAAGTACAGGACGTACTGGACATGAAGTACAGGACGTACTGGACATGAAGTACAGGACGTACAGGACGTACTGGACATGAAGTACAGGACGTACTGGACATGAAGTACAGGACGTACTGGACATGAAGTACTGGACGTACTGGACATGAAGTACAGGACGTACTGGATGTACTGGACATGAAGTACAGGACGTACTGGACATGAAGTACAGGACGTACTGGACATGAAGTACAGGACGTACTGGACATGAAGTACAGGACGTACAGGACGTACTGGACATTAAGTACAGGACGTACTGAACGTACTGGACATGAAGTACAGGACGTACTGGACGTGAAGTACAGGACGTACTGGACGTGAAGCACTGGACGTGATCCAACATGATCAGATCCAGTCAGTAGGGCTATTTCAGCTTTCTCACAGTTCTCTATAACATGATGTTTTGTACATAATGCTCGTTACTATGTTAGGTCTATTTTCTCTCTATTCTGTCTTTCACCAACATGATGTTTTGTTCATAATGCTCGTCACTATGTTAGGTCTATTTTCTCTCTATTCTGTCTTTCACTAACATGTTTTGTTCATAATGCTCGTTACTATGTTAGGTCTATTTTCTCTCTATTCTGTCTTTCACTAACATGATGTTTTGTACATAATGCTTGTTACGTCCATTTTCTCTCTATTCTTTCACTAACATGGTGTTTTGTATATAACAATGCTTGTTACGTCCATTTTCTCTCTATTCTTTCACTAACATGGTGTTTTGTATATAACAATGCTTGTTACGTCCGTTTTCTCTCTATTCTTTCACTAACATGGTGTTTTGTATATAACAATGCTTGTTACATCCGTTTTCTCTCTATTCTTTCACTAACATGGTGTTTTGTATATAACAATGCTTGTTACGTCCATTTTCTTTCTATTGTGTCTTTTCACTAACATGGTGTTTTGTATATAACAATGCTTGTTACATCCGTTTTCTCTCTATTCTTTCACAAACATGGTGTTTTGTATATAACAATGCTTGTTACGTCTGTTTTCTCTCTATTCTTTCACTAACATGGTGTTTTGTATATATATAACAATGCTTGTTACATCCGTTTTCTCTCTATTCTTTAACTAACATGGTGTTTTGTATATATATAACAATGCTTGTTACGTCCGTTTTCTCTCTATTGTGTCTTTTCACCAACATGGTGTTTTGTATATAACAATGCTTGTTGGGTTTATGCAATGATTATTAGGATTGTCTCCACTCAGTTTAAGTTTCTGGACATGGCACTGACTGAAAATGAAGAATCTCTGACTGGCAATGATGCAGTTACAAGTGAAACCACTATTAAACACATTCACACAGAAACATTACCTGTGAACTGTGAACACGGTCTTAAACGCTGTGAGGCAGACCTGCGTTCAGTGACAGCATGAAACACTGACATTCACAAACTACTTGACTGGTCCCAATTGTGGTCGTTTGGTTTAAGTTGAAGTGCATAAACCAGTCTATTGAATGCGTTCAAACTGTGTGTGGCTTAACCCTGTTTTGTTTTACCACAGTGCAGTGAAGATAAAATGTACAAAATATATTCCTCTAAACAGTCATAAAAATCACCAGCCTTTAAGGTAATGGTAAGCATTAAAAGAAGTGTAGAATTTGGTCCCACAATAAAATACAAACATATGCATAGCAGAAACAGAAAAAACCAACAAAACAAAAACGAGTAACATTTAAAAAGTACCAAAATAGAATACTAAAATAAACTGGTCCTATTATCCCAATGTGTGAGAATATTTGCATGAACTGTGATTTCTCTTTCAATGACTGAATGTGTGAAGTAAACTATAAATGCATGGATGATGAGACAGAAAGGAAATACATGGAGGTCGTCACAGTGTCAGACTTCCATCGAATCACAATACCAGCATCGACAGAATAACGGAACTGTTAAAACCAAAATATCACGACCGTAGCTAGAATTTTTTGTTTGGGGGGGCAACCGAGTAGTTAATAGTCTAAAACTCCTTAAATGGTTAAGAAGAAAATTTTCTTTAAGTTTCTATAATGCTTTCCAAACTTTTTTCTGGGGGGAGGGGGCAATTGCCTCCCTTGCCCCCCCCCCCCCCCCCCTGCTAGCTATGGCCCTGAATATAGCAAAAGCAAAAGCTAAAGATGATGCCACAACACAATATGCAGAAGAAAATCAATTAACTTAAGACGAATTTCAAAAATAATTACCCCTCTGATGTTTAACATCTATTTTTTTTTTAATGTATTTCTACTCTGGAAAACAACAAAACTTTTTTGCAGTTAACAAACTGTGAGCAAGATTCATGTAATTTTAAATCACTTGGTATGCATATTACTGAAGTTGTCACAACCATGAATGTTCTTTCTTTTATTATTTCTAAAACATTCTAGCTAAATAAAGAGTTTGTTTTTTAAAATAGGTTCTGAGAATGGTAAACTTTCCACTGATCAAAGTAAAAGACACCAACCCGAGAAATGAGATCACAGAATAGACATAAAGACATCAATCATATCCACACATAGTAAACATTAAACACAGTGTTTTACATGGCTCCCATGTAGCCAGGTTGTTCACGAATATTATAAACAGTGTTTCACAAGGTTCCACATATAGTTAGGTTGTTCACAGGCTTTATGACAAAGCCAGTTACATTTTACAAAGGACAGCCTGTCCATTGCTAAATTAGCCAATTGCTAATTTTTACATAACGTGGCTGCACAATTTTGGCTAATAAAATATTCCTTAAAGTAACTACATTTTAATAATTTTCAAGAAAATACTCTACATATCTGACAGCTGCATAAACCAAAATTCATTTCTGTGTGAGCCCAGCAAGAACAATATGTTTAGTTTCATTTAGGATTGATCCCAGGGTTAAATGAAATCCAAACATGTATAAATCTCAGTAACTGTGATAAGTGTATTCATAAAAGAGACGGTAAACAGAAGCTAACGTCTGCCAGTTACAGAAAAGTAATCCATAGCTGACTATTCACAGCTTGATGTTGAAGATGAATTGTGACAACACTGCTGACGGTAGAACCATCTTGTCGACTTATTTCTGTTCAATCATCCCAGATTCTGAAACAACAATAAGAGATAAACATTCAACAGCCACTGTACATATGTGTAATATTAGGAAATGTCTGGACCATTCAACATTATCAACATTTTCTCAAATATACAACAATAAGAGATAAACATTCAACAGCCACTGTACATATGTGTAATATTAGGAAATGTCTGGACCATTCAACATTATCAACATTTTCTCAAATATACAACAATAAGAGATAAACATTCAACAGCCACTGTACATATGTGTAATATTAGGAAATGTCTGGACCATTCAACATTATCAACATTTTCTCAAATATACAACAATAAGAGATAAACATTCAACAGCCACTGTACATATGTGTAATATTAGGAAATGTCTGGACCATTCAACATTATCAACAGTTTCTCAAATATACAACAATAAGAGATAAACATTCAACAGCCACTGTACATATGTGTAATATTAGGAAATGTCTGGACCATTCAACATTATCAACAGTTTCTCAAATATACAACAATAAGAGATAAACATTCAACAGCCACTGTACATATGTGTAATATTAGGAAATGTCTGGACCATTCAACATTATCAACAGTTTCTCAAATATACAAAGGTTAGATGTTTTTCCTAGCCCCACTGTCACCACACGGCCCTTCTAAACACATGTGATTTTGTTTTAATAAACTCACTCATAGACTCCACATGGAGATAATAAGTACTAAACATGGTTCTGCATTGTCTGACATGGTCAGTTAGTTTTAAAAGAATTTATTTTGTAACAAATATTTCGATCAACATTTTACACTGGCATTAACACCCTTCATACAGTATATGACATGACCATACAACTGAATGGTAACATACAAATTCATATAACCCCCAACAGTAAAGCATTAATAAGAGACAGAACTTCAATCATTATTTTCTCTACTTGTGCTAGCATCATTTGTCAGACCCACACAGTGTTAAGTTAGTAAACCCTGCTTAAAAAAAGTTATTTTGTAACAAATCATTTCGATCAACACAGTGTCACATCAAACTGAACTCCGCTACTCACTTAAAAACACTTGTGCTAACATCATTTGTCACACCCTTCATACAGTATATGACTTGACTAACATACAACTGAATGTGTAACATCAAACAAACTTCATACTAACCCCTCTACAGTAAAGCATTACATACACAGACAGAACTTCAATCATTATTTTCTCTACTTGTGCTAGCATCATTTGTCAGACCCACACAGTGTTAAGTCAAAGTAAACCCTGCTATTCACTTACAAAAAGTGTTCTTTTCTCTACTTGTGCTAGCATCATTTGTCAGACCCACACAGTGTTAAGTCAAAGTAAACCCTGCTATTCACTTACAAAAAGTGTTCTTTTCTCTACTTGTGCTAGCATCATTTGTCAGACCCACACAGTGTTAAGTCAAAGTAAACTCCGCTATTCACTTACAAAAAGTGTTCTTTTCTCTACTTGTGCTAACATCATTTGTCACACCCACACAGTGTTACATCAAACTGAACTCCGCTACTCACTTAAAAACCTTGTTCTTTTCTCTACTTGTGCTAATATCATTTGTCACACCCACACAGTGTTACATCAAACTGAACTTCGCTACTAACTTAAAAACCTTGTTCTTTTCTCTTCTGCCGCTCGTTTCCATTCAGGCTCCTTGGAAACAGTTTTGTCCACTTCAGCTGTAATTATTCCAAGAAACGCATCACATATTTGTTATGTTCAGTCTTAACTTTTGACTGTTGACATTCTATCTGATAGTGATTTCTAATGACTGCCAACATATTAACTGATAGGATTCTAATTACTGCCAACATATTAACTGATAGGATTCTAGTGACTGCCGACATATTAACTGATAGGATTCTAATGACTGCCAACATATTAACTGATAGGATTCTAGTGACTGCCAACATATTAAGTGATAGGATTCTAATGACTGCCAACATATTAACTGATAGGATTCTAATGACTGCCAACATATTAACTGATAGGATTCTAGTGACTGCCGACATATTAACTGATAGGATTCTAGTGACTGCCGACATATTAACTGATAGGATTCTAGTGACTGCCAACATATTAACTGATACGATTCTAGTGACTGCCAACATATTAACTGATACGATTCTAGTGACTGCCGACATAATAACTGATAGGATTCTAGTGACTGCCGACATATTAACTGATTGGATTCTAATGACTGCCGACACATTAACTGATAGGATTCTAGTGACTGCTGACATATTAACTGATAGGATTCTAGTGCCGACATATTAACTGATAGGATTCTAGTGACTGCCGACATATTAACTGATAGGATTCTAATGACTGCCAACATATTAACTGATAGGATTCTAGTGACTGCTGACATATTAACTGATAGGATTCTAGTGCCGACATATTAACTGATAGGATTCTAGTGACTGCCGACATATTAACTGATAGGATTCTAGTGCCGACATATTAAATGATAGGATTCTAGTGACTGCCGACATATTAAATGATAGTGATTTCTAGTGACTACCGACATATTAACTGATAGGATTCTAGTGACTGCCGACATACTAACTGATAGGATTCTAGTGACTGCCAACATATTAACTGATAGGATTCTAGTGACTGCCGACATATTAAATGATAGTGATTGCTAGTGACTGCCAACATATTAACTGATAGAGATTGCTAGTGACTGTTGGCATATTAACAGATAGTGATTGCTAGTGACTGTTGACATAATAACTGACAGTGATTGCTAGACACTGTTGATATATTAACTGACAGTAATTGCTAGCTTGTGTTGACATATTAAATTACAGTTATTGCTAGTGATTGTCAATATATTAACTAATAACGATTGCTGGTCAGTACTGACATATTATTAACTTATAGTGATTGCTAGTAACTGCCAACATATTTGAAGTGGAGAACAGTCGTCTAACACTTACTAATACCTTTTGAAGTGGACGGCAGTCGTCTAACACTTACTGATACCTTTTGAAGTGAATGGCAGTCGTCTAACACTTACTGATACCTTTTGAAGTGAATGGCAGTCGTCTAACACTTACTGATACATTTAGAAGTGGACAGCAGTCGTCTATCACTTACTGATACCTTTTGAAGTGGATGGAAGTCGTCTAACACTTACTGATACATAACACTTACTGATACATTTAGAAGTGGATGGCAGTCGTCTAACACTTACTGATATATTTAGAAGTGGACAGCAGTCGTCTAACACTTACTGAAACACTTACTGATACCTTTATAAGTGGACGACAGTCGTCTAACACTTATTGATACATTTAGAAGTGGACAGCAGTCGTCTAACACTTACTGATACCTTTTGAAGTGGACGGCAGTCGTTTCTTCTTGAGCTGCGATTTCCAGATAACTCCAGGACTCGTGTCTTCCGTGGACTCATCCTTGTTAGCATCAGTCTGTAACAGTAACAAGTACCCCGGTTGTAATGAGAAACACACGAGTTTGATATCCCCGTGGTGGTGCTTCGGCTGTACACACGGGGTATGATATCCCCATGGTGGTGCCCCAGTTGTACACACGGAGTATGATATCCCAGCGGAGTATGATATCCCCGGGTTGGTGCCCCGAGTGTACACACGGAGTATGATATCCCCGGGATGGTGCCCCAACTGTACACACAGAGTATGATATTCCCGTGGTGGTGCCATCGCTGTACACATGGAGTATGATATTCCTGTGGTGGTGCCATGGCTGTACACATGGAGTATGATATTCCCATGGTGGTTCCCCGGTTGTACACATGGAGTATGATATTTCCGTGGTGGTGCCATGGCTGTACACATGGAGTATGATATTCCCGTGGTGTGCCATGGCTGTACACACAGAGTATGATATCCCCGTGGTGGTGCCCCGGTTGTCCACACGGAGTATGATATCCCCATGGTGGTGCCCCAGCTGTACACATGGAGTATGATATCCCCGTGATGGTGCCCCGGCTGTACACACGGAGTATGATATCCCCGTGGTGGTGCCCTGGTTGTACACACGTAGTATGATATCCCCGTGGTGGTGCCCCAGCTGTACACATGGAGTATGATATCCCCGTGATGGTGCCCCGGCTGTACACACGGAGTATGATATCCCCGTGATGGTGCCCCGGCTGTACACACGTAGTATGATATCCCCGTGGTGGTGCCCCAGCTGTACACACGGAGTATGATATCCCCGGGGTGGTGCCCCGGGTGGAGTGTGAAGACATCCTACTCACCTGCACGTCGGACTCGCGTCGTATCTTCTTCCTGTTCACGAGCTCTCTCTTCCACTGGGGTATTTCCCCCCCAACCCCCGACTCACCAGACACCCGGGGAACATGGTGCAGGTTTGGGGTTGACACCGACTTCAGCTTGTTTCCTCGCATCCAGCTCGGGGCATAGTCATCTTTGACTGGAAATAACACGTCACATCAAATAACACATCACATCAAATAACATATCAAATAACATGTCACATCAAATAACATGTCAAATAACACGTCACATCAAATATCACGTCACATCAAATAACATGTCACATCAAATAACACGTCACATCAAATAACACGTCACACATCAAATATCACGTCACACATCAAATAACACGTCACATCAAATATCACGTCACATCAAATATCAAATCGTATCAAATAACACGTCACATCAAATAACACATAGTATCATGTCACATCTCACATGTACTGTCGTTAACCTATCTATAAACAGTCTTCCTGATCTCACCTGCATGTCGTTAACCTATCTATAAACAGTCTTTCTGATGGCACCTGTACTTGTATGTCGTTAAACTATAAACAGTCTTTCTGATCTCACCTGTACTTGCATGTCGTTAAACTATAAACAGTCTTCCTGATCTCACCTGCATGTCGTTAACCTATCTATAAACAGTCTTCCTGATCTCACTTGTATGTCGTTAACCTATCTATAAACAGTCTTTCTGATGGCACCTGTACTTGTATGTCGTTAAACTATAAACAGTCTTTCTGATCTCACCTGTACTTGTATCACGTTAACCTATCTATAAACAGTCTTTCTCATCTCACCTGTACTTGTATGTAGTTAACCTATCTATGAACAGTCTTTCTGATCTCTCATGTACTTGTATGTAGTTAACCTATCTATGAACAGTCTTTCTCATCTCTCATGTACTTGTATGTAGTTAACCTATCTATGAACAGTCTTTCTCATCTCACCTGTACTTGTATGACGTTAACCTATAAACAGTCTTTCTGATCTCACCTGTACTTGTATGTCGTTAAACTATAAACAGTCTTTTTGATCTCACCTGTACTTGTATGATGTTAACCTATAAACAGTCTTTTTGATCTCACCTGTACTTGTATGTAGTTAACCTATCTATGAACAGTCTTTCTGATCTCACCTGTACTTGTATGTCGTTAAACTATAAACAGTCTTTCTCATCTCACCTGTACTTGTATGTAGTTAACCTATAAACAGTCTTTCTGATCTCACCTGTACTTGTATGATGTTAACCTATAAACAGTCTTTCTGATCTCACCTGTACTTGTATGTAGTTAACCTATCTATGAACAGTCTTTCTGATCTCATCTGTACTTGTATGATGTTAACCTATAAACAGTCTTTCTGATCTCACCTGTACTTGTATGTCGTTAAACTATGAACAGTCTTTCTGATCTAACCTGTACTTGTATGTAGTTAACCTATCTATGAACAGTCTTTCTGATCTCACCTGTACTTGTATGATGTTAACCTATAAACAGTCTTTTTGATCTCACCTGTACTTGTATGTAGTTAACCTATCTATGAACAGTCTTTCTCATCTCACCTGTACTTGTATGATGTTAACCTATAAACAGTCTTTCTGATCTCACCTGTACTTGTATGATGTTAACCTATAAACAGTCTTTCTGATCTCACCTGTACTTGTATGATGTTAACCTATAAACAGTCTTTCTGATCTCACCTGTACTTGTATGTAGTTAACCTATCTATAAACAGTCTTTCTGATCTCACCTGTACTTGTATGTAGTTAAACTTTAAACAGTCTTTCTGATCTCACCTGTACTTGTATGTCGTTAAACTATAAACAGTCTTTCTGATCTCACCTGTACTTGTATGTAGTTAAACTATAAACAGTCTTTCTCATCTCACCTGTACTTGTATGTAGTTAACCTATCTATGAACAGTCTTTCTCATCTCACCTGTACTTGTATGATGTTAACCTATAAACAGTCTTTCTGATCTCACCTGTACTTGTATGTCGTTAAACTATGAACAGTCTTTCTGATCTCACCTGTACTTGTATGTAGTTAACCTATCTATGAACAGTCTTTCTGATCTCACCTGTACTTGTATGATGTTAACCTATAAACAGTCTTTTTGATCTCACCTGTACTTGTATGTAGTTAACCTATCTATGAACAGTCTTTCTCATCTCACCTGTACTTGTATGTCGTTAAACTATAAACAGTCTTTCTGATCTCACCTGTACTTGTATGATGTTAACCTATAAACAGTCTTTTTGATCTCACCTGTACTTGTATGTAGTTAACCTATCTATGAACAGTCTTTCTGATCTCACCTGTACTTGTATGTCGTTAAACTATAAACAGTCTTTCTCATCTCACCTGTACTTGTATGTAGTTAACCTATAAACAGTCTTTCTGATCTCACCTGTACTTGTATGATGTTAACCTATAAACAGTCTTTCTGATCTCACCTGTACTTGTATGTAGTTAACCTATCTATGAAGTCTTTCTGATCTCACCTGTACTTGTATTATGTTAACCTATAAACAGTCTTTCTGATCTCATCTGTACTTGTATGATGTTAACCTATAAACAGTCTTTCTGATCTCACCTGTACTTGTATGTAGTTAACCTATCTATGAACAGTCTTTCTCATCTCACCTGTACTTGTATGATGTTAACCTATAAACAGTCTTTCTGATCTCACCTGTACTTGTATGTCGTTAAACTATGAACAGTCTTTCTGATCTCACCTGTACTTGTATGTAGTTAACCTATAAACAGTCTTTTTGATCTCACCTGTACTTGTATGTAGTTAACCTATCTATGAACAGTCTTTCTGATCTCACCTGTACTTGTATGATGTTAACCTATAAACAGTCTTTTTGATCTCACCTGTACTTGTATGTAGTTAAACTATCTATGAACAGTCTTTCTGATCTCACCTGTACTTGTATGTCGTTAAACTATAAACAGTCTTTCTCATCTCACCTGTACTTGTATGTAGTTAACCTATAAACAGTCTTTCTGATCTCACCTGTACTTGTATGTAGTTAACCTATCTATGAACAGTCTTTCTCATCTCACCTGTACTTGTATGATGTTAACCTATAAACAGTCTTTCTGATCTCACCTGTACTTGTATGTAGTTAACCTATAAACAGTCTTTCTCATCTCACCTGTACTTGTATGATGTTAACCTATAAACAGTCTTTCTGATCTCACCTGTACTTGTATGATGTTAACCTATAAACAGTCTTTCTGATCTCACCTGTACTTGTATGATGTTAACCTATAAACAGTCTTTCTGATCTCACCTGTACTTGTATGTAGTTAACCTATCTATAAACAGTCTTTCTGATCTCACCTGTACTTGTATGTAGTTAAACTTTAAACAGTCTTTCTGATCTCACCTGTCCTTGTATGTCGTTAAACTATAAACAGTCTTTCTGATCTCACCTGTACTTGTATGTCGTTAAACTATAAACAGTCTTTCTGATCTCACCTGTACTTGTATGTAGTTAAACTATAAACAGTCTTTCTCATCTCACCTGTACTTGTATGTAGTTAACCTATAAACAGTCTTTCTGATCTCACCTGTACTTGTATGATGTTAACCTATAAACAGTCTTTCTGATCTCACCTGTACTTGTATGTAGTTAACCTATCTATGAACAGTCTTTCTCATCTCACCTGTACTTGTATGATGTTGACCTATAAACAGTCTTTCTGATCTCACCTGTACTTGTATGTCGTTAAACTATGAACAGTCTTTCTGATCTCACCTGTACTTGTATGTAGTTAACCTATCTATGAACAGTCTTTCTGATCTCACCTGTACTTGTATGATGTTAACCTATAAACAGTCTTTTTGATCTCACCTGTACTTGTATGTAGTTAACCTATCTATGAACAGTCTTTCTCATCTCACCTGTACTTGTATGTCGTTAAACTATAAACAGTCTTTCTGATCTCACCTGTACTTGTATGATGTTAACCTATAAACAGTCTTTTTGATCTCACCTGTACTTGTATGTAGTTAACCTATCTATGAACAGTCTTTTTGATCTCACCTGTACTTGTATGTAGTTAAACTTTAAACAGTCTTTCTGATCTCACCTGTACTTGTATGTCGTTAAACTATAAACAGTCTTTCTCATCTCACCTGTACTTGTATGTAGTTAACCTATAAACAGTCTTTCTGATCTCACCTGTACTTGTATGTCGTTAAACTATGAACAGTCTTTCTGATCTAACCTGTACTTGTATGTAGTTAACCTATCTATGAACAGTCTTTCTGATCTCACCTGTACTTGTATGATGTTAACCTATAAACAGTCTTTTTGATCTCACCTGTACTTGTATGTAGTTAACCTATCTATGAACAGTCTTTCTCATCTCACCTGTACTTGTATGATGTTAACCTATAAACAGTCTTTCTGATCTCACCTGTACTTGTATGATGTTAACCTATAAACAGTCTTTCTGATCTCACCTGTACTTGTATGATGTTAACCTATAAACAGTCTTTCTGATCTCACCTGTACTTGTATGTAGTTAACCTATCTATAAACAATCTTTCTGATCTCACCTGTACTTGTATGTAGTTAAACTTTAAACAGTCTTTCTGATCTCACCTGTACTTGTATGTCGTTAAACTATAAACAGTCTTTCTGATCTCACCTGTACTTGTATGTAGTTAAACTATAAACAGTCTTTCTCATCTCACCTGTACTTGTATGTCGTTAACCTATAAACAGTCTTTTTGATCTCACCTGTACTTGTAGCGGAAGTACTGTCCTCTGTTTTCGTTGTTTTCAGGGGAGACAACCTGTCATGTGTGTTGTCCGGTGTGAGAGTTGTGTTGTCTGTACTGCTGTTCACCCTCTTGTTAGACGGCTGGGGGGTCTGGGGGGTCATCTCACCACTGTTGTTGTCTTGGTTTTCCGTCAGCGGCTTGGTTCTGGGGGTTTTCCGCAGCTGCCGCTCACCAAGCCACGGTGAGGGTTTCTTCTCTTCATCTTCATCTATCTTCCTGGCCTTGTTTTCCTGGTTACGATTTTCTAAAATAAAACATAATAATAATAATGATAATAATGATAATAATGAAAATAATAATAATAATAATCTTTATTATTTTCAGAGGTAAATATATTAACAAGTGACTGGTTTCCCATGAAGATGTTTCTGACAAACGAACAATTTGCACTATTTGATATTTTATAAGCTGTGTATAGTGGTTGCTAAATTACAAACGAATAATTTGCATTATTTGATATTTTATAAGATGTGTAGTGGTTGCTAAATTACAAACAAACAATTTGCACTACAAGGTATTTGATATTTTATAAGCTGTGTAGTGGTTGCTAAATTACAAAAATTCCCATCATGTTTATGCATCCTCCTTTTCCATTATTACATTTAGAATCAACATAGTGAACACTCCTATCATGTTAATGCATTGCCCATTATTATATTTAGAAGCAACATAGTGAACACTCCTATCATGTTAATGCATTGCCCATTATTACATTTAGAATCAACATAGTGAACACTCCTATCATGTTAATGCATTGCCCATTATTACATTTAGAATCAACATAGTGAACACTCCTATCATGTTAATGCATTGCCCATTATTACATTTAGAATCAATGCACTGAGAATCAGTTTGAAATTCACAAGCAGGAACTTGGTACAAATGTCAGCAATGTTGGCGCGTATAAAATCACTGAAGGCGTGACAGAGATAGATTCCATATTTGGGGTTTGATCCTGTGCCATCTTGCACTTCAGACAATCACAGTAGGTAGAATACAGCCAGACAATCTAATTTCTCATATAACTTTCACATTACCTTTATTCTGATGCATCAACAGTTATAGAAAACAGACAGAGCTAGAAATGTAAGACATATTTGTCCAAGATTAATGTATAACATCTCTTTGTTTGAAATGCATTTGTCTTATATGTTTTTATCCAACATTTTCTCCACATCCTCTTGTCTCACCTTGCCTCATTTCCAGCTACTGACAGCCATGTACAATGTATTGTTCTTACGTCTATATTATCTTGACAACCTGTACAATACCAGTACTATATATAGTTTAGGTGAGATCACCATAGGCAGGGCAATAAAGTAAAACAAACTAATAATTAACGCAATGATACAATTAGAAACATAATCAATACAGTTAGTAAGACAACAGAAAAGCTGAGGCAAACAACAAATAAAACTTAGAATAATGCAAAATGAAGAAGAAAAAAAATGACTGAATGAAATAATAAGAATGTAATAAAATGAAAACAAACCTTGAGCAATGACAAGCTCAGCTGTTTTTTGTTTCTTCTGTGCTACTTTGAATAAAGCAAGAATGAAACAAATATGTAAATGAAAATAATGCAGTGAGCAAACCAATTAGGAATAATGAAAAATGCAAGAGTTAAATCATAGAATAAAGGAATTAATAGTTCAGTTAATAAAATTATAAGTAAAGCAATGAAAAAAGGCAAAGCCAAGAATAAACTGAAGAGAAACATAATGAATAAAGCAATGATAAAACAAAGACTAAAGCAATGATAAAACAAAGACTAAAGCAATGATAAAACAAAGAATAAAGCAATGATAAAACAATGACTAAAGCAATGATAAAACAATGACTAAAGCAATGATAAAACAAAGAATAAAGCAATGATAAAACAAAGACTAAAGCAATGATAAAACAAAGAATAAAGCAATGATAAAACAAAGAATAAAGCAATGATAAAACAATGACTAAAGCAATGACAAAACAAAGACTAAAGCAATGATAAAACAAAGAATAAAGCAATGATAAAACAAAGAATAAAGCAATGATAAAACAAAGAATAAAGCAATGATAAAACAATGAGTTGAGCAATGACAAAACAATGAGTTGAGCAAGGAATGTTTGTTTAATGACACCTACGCACATTTTACACTATGGCCGTCCGATGTGTAAAATATGGTTATTTGACACTTGAATGAGAAAAAGAGAGGAAACCGACTGTCACTACAAAGTGAGAGATTGTTTGTATGTACTTTGCCTTAGACAGGAGAATAAATACCAGTTGTGGGGCACTGGTTGGGGCAGGACAAAAATACAACTTTATAAATGGTGATCCATCTTGAAACCCAGGTGCTCTACTACTGAGCAACAATAAGCAATGAACAAAGGAATGTTAAAGTAATGAGTAATGCAATGTTGGTAACAAGGAAAAAACATTGAATAAAACAATCAGTTAACCAACAAATAAAGCCATGAGAAAACAATGAATAAATCAGTGAGTAAGGCAATGAGTAAATCCACAAGTAAAGAACGTTAACAAAGCAGAGACAACACAAACCTTGAGCCATGACGATACAAGTAAAGTAAAGAACGTTAACAAAGCAGAGACAACACAAACCTTGAGCCATGACGATACAAGTAAAGTAAAGAACGTTAACAAAGCAGAGACAACACAAACCTTGAGCCATGACGATACAAGTAAAGGAAAGAACGTTAACAAAGCAGAGACAACACAAACCTTGAGTCATGACGATACAAGTAAAGGAAAGAACGTTAACAAAGCAGAGACAACACAAACCTTGAGCCATGACGATACAAGTAAAGGTAAGAACGTTAACAAAGCAGAGACAACACAAACCTTGAGTCATGACGATACAAGTAAAGTAAAGCACGTTAACAAAGCAGAGACAACACAAATCTTGAGTCATGACAATACAAGTAAAGTAAAGCACGTTAACAAAGCAGAGACAACACAAACCTTGAGTCATGACGATACAAGTAAAGGTAAGAACGTTAACAAAGCAGAGACAACACAAACCTTGAGCCATGACGATACAAGTAAAGTAAAGAACGTTAACAAAGCAGAGACAACACAAACCTTGAGCCACGACGATACAAGGAAAGAATGTTAACAAAGCTGAGACAACACAAACCTTGAGCCATGACGATACAAGTAAAGTAAAGAACGTTAACAAAGCAGAGACAACACAAACCTTGAGCCATGACGATACAAGGAAAGAACGTTAACAAAGCAGAGACAACACAAACCTTGAGCCATGACGATACAAGTAAAGTAAAGAACGTTAACAAAGCAGAGACAACACAAACCTTGAGCCACGACGATACAAGTAAAGTAAAGAACGTTAACAAAGCAGAGACAACACAAACCTTGAGTCATGACGATACAAGTAAAGGTAAGAACGTTAACAAAGCAGAGACAACACAAACCTTGAGCCATGACGATACAAGTAAAGAACGTTACAAAGCAGAGACAACACAAACCTTGAGTCATGACGATACAAGTAAAGTAAAGAACGTTAACAAAGCAGAGACAACACAAACCTTGAGCCATGACGATACAAGTAAAGAATGTTAACAAAGCAGAGACAACACAAACCTTGAGCCATGACGATACAAGTAAAGTAAAGAACGTTAACAAAGCAGAGACCAACACAAACCTTGAGCCATGACGATACAAGTAAAGCAATGAATGTTAACAAAGCAGAGACCAACACAAACCTTGAGCCATGACGATCTCGGCAGCCCTCTGTTTCTTTTCCTGGGCGGCTTTAAACCAGGCTGGCTTCTCGGGCTCCTGCTCCTGCAGCATCTTACGGCTCAGGTCATCCGTACACTTGAGTTTCCGTGTCACCCACGCCGGCTGTCTGTCCACACCGTCACCCTTCACCTCACGCTGCTGGTGTTCTGTGAGAGACGCTTTCCACGCAGGCTTTACAACGTCAGCTTGTTGTGATGGTTTTACAATGTTAGCTTGTTGTGATGGTTTTACAACGTCAGCTTGTTGTGATGGTTTTACAACGTCAGCTTGTTGTGATGGTTTTACAACGTCAGCTTGTTGTGATGGTTTTACAACCTCAGCTTTCTGTGAAGGTTTTACAACCTTGGACTCTTGTGAAGGTTTTACAACCTCGGACTGTTGTGAAGGTTTTACAATCTCTGCTTTCTGTGAAGGTCTGACAAGCTCGGCTTGTTGTAGAGGTTTACAGGAGGACTCATCAAAGGAAACCTTACGTCCCGCAGTTTTAATCTGTTCTCCACTGACCTTGTGAGAAGATGTAGCATCACAGCGTGCTCCGTCAGAACTTGATGAGCTGGTGCGAGGTTTGTGCCTCTGTTTGAAAGCAGTGGGAGAGAGAATGCCGTCAGTCAGTGCCTTGTCACTGGGACTCTGGTCTACTGCTGGTTTATTGTGTGTTGATTCTTCAACCTGTTCAATTCTTGTCGCCAGTTCATTGAACTTGGTATCGAGCGATGCGTCAGAGGGAAGACATTTCCCCGCACTGAACTGATTCTGAGAATCTTTCTGGTCCTTTGAAACTCGTTTTGTCACAGTCCGGGGATGCACTTTTGGTTTTGTACCATTTGAGGAAGCGTTATTAGGTTTTGGTTTTTGTGAAGTGGAAACTGGTTTCAGTTTGGGAAAAATATTTTCGTTACCACTATGTTGGGATTCAAAAACAAGTTTAGGTTTGGAAGAACTCGAAGTATCGTTGCTGGATTGTCTGACAACCGGTTTGAGTTTGGCCTTCATTTCGTTCTCACTTTGCGAGTTGTTATCATCGGCCTGGACAAGGTGGTTGTTTGTGTGATCAGTGAAACGACTCGTCTCTTTCTTCACACTGGAACCACCACCTGACTTCTTGGAGGATCCTGATAAAACCTACAATTAGATTAATCATAAATTTACAGTGAAGATAGCAAGCAGGATAGCTGATACACCACACACAAAACAAAATGTGAAAAATAAAACTTAATTCTTTAAAGTGTACTTGATGAGACATGTAGTGACATAAAATGAATGAAAGGAATAAAACAATGCCCCAAAAAGTTCAATTACTTTGTGTGACACTTAAACAAATCTGATAATCTATTTCTTATCTCTTCACAATGTCAATAACATTCAATGAGATCAGTTACAAAGATGCTGAATGATGTCAATTTCCCAAACTGTGACTGCCGCAAGCTTGCAGCTGCTATACAGACTATAGTGGCATCAAGTGTGCAATAACAGTATTCAATGTATTGTTATGACTCACACCATAAAAATAGCGAGGTAAAATATGATATTTATTTAACCGTTTATTGTAAACAATGTCCATATAATATACAGTCAAGCACCTTTGTGTCTAACTTGTTGGAGTTGATATATCGCTTGTGTCGATATGACTGGCCAGTCCTGGCCAAAACGTGTATTAACTATCAGGTTTTTATCTCAGTTGAGTCGATACATTTGAGTCGATATTATGTTTGTGTTGTTACATGTATATTTTTGGGTTCCAAAATAAACTTTTATATGAAACAATATTTCTATTTGTCAATGTTAATATTATGTTAAAATAAATAAAATATTTAAAAAGGTCGATATGAATTACAAGATCTTAAATCAATACCAGTATTGTGAGCATGTAACAAACCATCAAAAGAGTTGCCAACATTTGACTGTAAACACATGATTTGTACATACATTTACTGTAACAGTTCACATGTAAGATAATTATCTAAACCATTGAACAAGGTACCAAAATGGTCTTATTGAGCATAAAAAATTTGGGTATGACCCGGACAACTATGTTCCATCATCATACCTAACAGTGTGACTTCGGAGGAATATGCACGTGCTGACGACAGCCAAACACTTTACCAATACCTAACAGTGTGACTTCAGAGGAATATGCACGTGCTGACGACAACCAAACACTTTACCACCTATGCTCGCAAGTCAGACGACATCATTGTCAAAGAGGTGTTAACTGCCCATGGCCCTGTGGTATCTGAAGTTGATGCAAGGATTGTCACGGAAAATGACGCGACGTCGATGTGTAAATGTTTTAGCTCTGTAGCTTTAATGCCATGAACCAATGGGTGACACACACTATTCCTAGACTTTATGAATTAGGTGTGGAATTTTTAATTTGTTCTTCTACAAAACATTTGGTGTCACTGTATTTTGTTATTATAACTTTCTTATAAATTCAGGTTTGTTAAAAACAAAATTTAGATTGTTCTAACATCCACAGTGATTTTAATTTTACAATTTATGAAATTTTAAAAGATGATTAACTTTGTTCAGAACATTCACAGCGGTACAACAGACAAATTTTAATTTATTTTTCAAAGCATAACATTTTTTATTGGCTTAAATAAAAAATGGCGAACATAATACATTATTTTTATTCATAATATAGACGATACCAAAATACACAAGAGTAATAATCTCTTTATCACATAATCTCATGCTTAAAGGTAGACTAAACTCCAACAAGAGCCTTATGTGTTGGAAAAATGCATACCCGGACCACCAACACATACTGACACTTTAACAAATGAAAAACGCGTAATTTTAGAATTAATAAAAAATCGTGATTATTCCTGCTAACTGGGGGCAGCCATTTTGTTTTGTTTTTGTGACGTCCGGTGATATAGCTTGGGGCGAAGTGACGTCAGCTCCAGGTCCAACTTCTCTATTATGCACAGTGTAAACAAATGCTCTAATTTACGACAAGGCGCTTCGCTTTCATCAACCTGACTTGTAAAACAACATAAATGACTTGATAGTATAATAAACTATTTAATTAAATATATTTCAATTTGCATCAATATAACGAAATGGAGTTATAGTATTTTTTTCTTTTCAAAAATCCAAAGAAAAAATGCATATTACTAGGCCTATTGGTAGGATACGTTCGAGCAAAAACGACCACTCACGATACCCAAGTGATAATTTTCTTTTCTCTGGGACTACATAATTGTACAGTTTTGTGATTTTAGATGGGAAAGTCTACTTAATCAAGGGTTTTACAGAATTACTTACAGTAATAAAGCTGGTAAAGTCCATTACGATTTGAGGTTATCACACAATACCCTGTGATCTTAATAAAAGAGGCACGTCTTTTTAGTGTGTTTAGGCACAGTGTCTAGGGACCGTCTAAATATACACCTGCCAATCAAGAACCACAGGTACAGGCCACGGAAAGAAAATACCAATTAAGCAAGAAAACACTCCGACTATTATTTCAGTAAGTGGGTTAATTTATATACAAAATATAATACAGTTATTTCAACACTTTGACAATGGTGGTTTATTTTGTATTGAAAAATAAACCACATATACACATTACTGCGTTACTGGGATAGATATTATTGCAGAACATTGCGATGTATCCGCACAAATCAGGTATGTTTTGTTTCTTCAGTTCGAAGACTAATTCCTGATGTGACACGTTAGGTATTAAGTAACCACCAGCTCGCCAGAGGGCATATTCACTGGGATGGTACAAAATGGCTGCGCCCGTTATATATATAATAGCCATCACATTTAACCGTTTTATTAATTAACTATACGATTATACTTGTTGATATTAAGCAATAATGTGCATTATGTATCATTGAATATGCAAACCAGTCCAAAAGCCTTGCTTTAGCATTCTATTAATAAGCATGGGTGAAAGTGGAAAATTTTGAAAAACCTGAAAAAATTGCTGGGGTCCAGGGGCCCCTTAGGGCCCCAGTGGGTCCAGGGCAAAGCCCTGGCCAGGGGTTTCGGGGACCTGAGAATTAAGGAATTCAATGGGTTAAAATGCCTTTCCTGGGAATAAAAATGACTTTGAAAAAACAAACAAACCTGTCTTAAATAATCCTTCAGTATGACTAAATAATATTGATTTTCAAATATTTTTTTGTTTTCTCATCAAACGTTTTATATCAGACATTTTTTCGAGTGATCCTAAAGCAATTAAAGACACGCTAATTCATTGGGTGGCTAAATCGAGCAAGCCAATCAAAAGTATTGATTTAAACAAATGACAATGATGTATACAGGTCAGGAGCGTATTTGTTTTCTCGATCTCGTTTGACGGGACTGCAATTCGGTGTTTTCCGTTGAATGTTGATTGCACTGAGTCAGTTTTGCCGGAATCGAACGAAAGGATCGGGGATCTCCGTAAACAAAAAAATGCGCATCTACTGAAACGTACACGTATTAGATCGGGGGACTTTCTCGGAGTGAATCATAACTAAAAATAGGTGTGGAATCAGACTTTTTGTTGAACTTTGACAAATTATCTATCGAAAATCGGAGGAGTTGGGTGATACCCCCTACCCCTCCCCTCTTAAAATCTCAACAGATTTACACGATTTAGAAAAACGACCCTTCGAGACCCACAAAAACTGCAAAATCTGGCATATGCCAGAAAACTTTCACCCATGAATAAGTGTTTTTGTAAACTGTATATGCAACTTTAATTCCAATCAGCCATTATTCAATATTCAAATAACATAAGAATATGTAATATTTAACACAGTGCCTTTCATAATGGAAATGATGTCAAACTTCAATGACATCATTTTGCATATCCTTACATAAAAATGAACTAGTGTTTAACATTTTTTATTTTCTGAACGCTTAACAGCTTTCTGTGTAAAGTTGCTATTGAAATGTTTTTGTTTGTGTGTGTGTGCATGTATGCGTGTGTGCATGTGCATGTCTATGCTATGTGTGTGTCTGTGTGTGTGCCTGTGTGTGTGCCTGTGTCTGTGTGTGTGTCTGTCTCTCTGTGTGTGTCTGTCTGTGTGTGTGCATGTGTGAGTGTGTGTGTGTCTGTGTGTGTGTGTCTGTGTGTGTGTGTGTATGTGTGTGTGTGAGTGCCTGAGTTAGTGTGTTTGTATGTGTGTGTGTGTCTGTGTGTGTCTGTGTGTGTGTGTCTGTGTGCGTGTCTGTGTGCGTACATGTGTGTGTGCGTGCGTGCGTGCATGTGTCTGTCTGTCTGTGTGTATGTGTGTGTGTGTGTGTGTGTGTGTGTGTGTGTGTGTGTGTGTGTGTGTGTGTGTGTGTGTGTGTGTATGTGACTGTCTGTGTGTGTTTGTGTACATGTGTGTGTGCGTGTGTCTGTCTGTGTGTCTGTCTGTGTGTGGGTGTGAGTGTTAGTGTGTGTGTGTCTGTGTGTGTGTGTCTGTGTGCGTGTGTGTTTGTGTGCTAGTGTGTCTGTGTGTGTGTGTGTGTCTGTGTTTGTGTCTCTGTGTGTGTGTGTGTGTTTGTGTACGAGTGTCTGTGTGTGTTAGTGTGTGTGTGTCTGTGTCTGTGTGTGTGTTGTGTGTGTGTGTGTGTGTGTGTGTGTGTGTGTGTGTGTGTGTGTCTGTTTCTGTCTATGTCTATCTGTGTATAACAAACCTTTGATGTGTTGATCTGGTTGAGACTGGGAACGAAGGCACCAGGTGGCGCTCTTGGCTTGTTTATCTGACTGAGACTGGGAACAGCACTTCTAGCCGGGGACTTCGTCTGAGGTTTCTTAAACATTTCATCATTTTCGTCATCTTGAACCCCATTGGAAACAGGTTTTGGTTCTAAGAAGTAAAGATAGAATCACTCTATTTGTGGTGGAAATGTAGTTTCTCGTTTAGAATACAGATCTATGTAAATGTGGTGTTTTCACTTGTCCTCAAAATGGTCTCTTCCCAGGGGAAGATCCTCGATTTTGTAAAGGGTGAATAACAAAATTCTCAAAAGGGCAATTTGTGTTTGTTGAAGGCAAATGAACCGAGCTTCCAAAGGCAGCAAGGTCTGTATGGGTGTGGGAGTATGAGATTAATGATGTAAATACCTGTAGAATCTACACAATGTGATTACAGGTGAGTTTAATGATGTAAATACCTGTAGAATCTACACAATGTGATTACAGGTGAGATTA
Organism: Gigantopelta aegis; assembly: GCF_016097555.1. NCBI lineage: Eukaryota > Metazoa > Mollusca > Gastropoda > Neomphalida > Peltospiridae > Gigantopelta > Gigantopelta aegis. The sequence continues at coordinate 952,045 of NC_054701.1, forward strand.
CTGATGTAAATACCTGTAGAATCTACACAATGTGATTACAGGTGAGATTACTGATGTAAATACCTGTAGAATCTACACAATGTGATTACAGGTGAGTTTAATGATGTAAATGCCTGTAGAATTTACACAATGTGATTACATGTGAGATTAATGATGTAAATACTTGTAGAATCTACACAATGTGATTATAGGTGAAATTAAACAATGTAAATACCTGTAGAATCTACACAATGTGATTATAGGTGAGATTAATGATGTAAATACCCACAGAATCCCCATTGCAGGCAAGTTCAATGATGTAAATACCCGTAGAATCTACACAATGTGATTACAGGTGAGTTTAATGATGTAAATACCCGTAGAATCTACACAACATGATTACAGGTGAGATTACTGATGTAAATACCCGTAGAATCCACACAACATGATTACAGGTGAGATTACTGATGTAAATACCCGTAGAATCTACACAACATGATTACAGGTGAGAACAACATGATTACAGGTGAGATTACTGATGTAAATACCTGTAGAATCTACACAATGTGATTACAGGTGAGTTTAATGATGTAAATACCTGTAGAATCTACACGTGATTACAGGTGAGATTACTGATGTAAATACCTGTAGAATCTACACAATGTGATTATAGGCGAGTTTAATGATGTAAATACCTGTAGAATTTACACAACGTGATTACAGGTGAGATTAAACAAAGTAAATACCTGTAGAATCTACACAATGTGATTATAGGCGAGTTTAATGAAGTAAATACCTGTAGAATCTACACAATGTGATTACAGGTGAGATTAAACAATGTAAATACCTGTAGAATCTACAAAATGTGATTAAAGGCGAGATTAATGATGTAAATATCCGTAGAATCAACACAACGTGATTACAGGTGAGATTAAACGATGTAAATACCTGTAGAATCTACACAACGTGATTGCATGTGACTTCAATGATGTAAATACCCGTAGAATCTACACAACATGATTACAGGTGAGATTAATGATGTAAATACCCGTAGAATCTACACAATGTGATTACAGGTGAGATTAAACAATGTAAATACCTGTAGAATCTACACAACATGATTACAGGTGAGATTACTGATGTAAATACCTGTAGAATCTACACAACATGATTACAGGTGAGATTAATTAGAAAATTTGTTCCTAATTTTCATTATTATTCATACTTACCTAGTGCTAGCATAACAAATATGCTATTCAACCTGAGTCATACCTACACACTGCAGAATTCTCTCCCTTGCCGGATATGCGCAATGCTATCCTTGCACGGGCTACCTGTAACTTCATTCTCAGTTCAAAGTCCACCCAAACCCACCGAGGGAAAGCCTCATAGGGGTGGGTGGGAGGTATAGTTTGTTGTGCTAGCACTAGGTAAGTATGAATAATAATGAAAATTAGAAACAAACTTTTTAATAGTCTTATTCAACTTACTGTGCTAGCACAACAAATATGCTATAACGGACATGCAATGACACTGTTAGAGCACATGAATTCAACATTAATGGGAGGAGGTAAGAAAATAGAAGACTTACCCGTACCCAAAAAGCTCCTTTGAAGTAATGACATGGAGATAGGACGAACCACGACATACGGTAACAAGGAGTCAAAAAACTTTTGGGAATAAAAAGGGGCTTCCCAAAAGAAAAAATCATCCCCATGAAAGGGAGGAAAAACATCTCCCCAGGGAGAGGAAATGGTAGACAACACTACAAAAAAAATCATCCCTCAAAAAAGGGTGGAGTGTTAAACATGTCCGAAGCGTGAATCGATGGCAGTCGGATGGAAAAGAGGTCGACCCCTTTCTGTTGCCCTGCGCACAGACACGACGTGTTGAGCCGCAATGACTGTCTGGATCCTACGCGTACCGTCAGGACCAACCGCCATATCCCGGAAATAGAAACGGTCAAAAGTGTGCCGTCTTTTCCAAACCCCTGCATTCATGACCTTTATAATATCTAAAGAGTCATGAAAATTCAGGGAAGCAGAAATGGCTCGGATTTCATGTGGTTTAACAGAGAAATTCCGAAACACATGATCACCTGCCATCTCATATGCTAGCTTGATGGTAGCTGCTATCTATCGAGACAAAGCATTTTTTGTGACATCACCAGGCCTAATGGTATAAGAAATAAACAATCTCTTTTTACCCTGCTGCCAGTTGTTCGTGCGCTCCAAATAATACTTCAATGCTCTCACCGGGCAAAGAAGTCTATCCGAGTTGTCAGATGACAGTGTACGAGATAAACTGTGAATAACAGTAGGTGGAAACTCTTCCCCCGGACTGGTTTTTAGCAACAAAGATAGGGTCGGTACGTAAAGTGACAGACCCGTCCGAATAGTAATCAACTAAGTCATGCAAAAAAGCATGTATCTCACTGATCCGACGACAAGCCGCCAGTGAAACCAGAAACAGAGTCTTCCACGTCAAGGCACGAAGACTAGCAAACCTCAACGGCTCATAAGGCGCACCCTTAAGAGCATGTAACACAAGAAAGACATTCCATTTCGGAATAATGGAAGGTCGTTCAAACGTGGATTGCAATGATTTAAGTAAATCATGCAACACCAAGTTTGTAGAAAAGTCACGACATCCACACTGTTTAAGAGTAGTGAAAATCGCAGCTCTGTGACTTTTTACTGTCATGACTTTAAGTTTCCTTTCTTGGACCAACGCCAGAAAGTACTCCGCTAAATCGTTGACAGTAGGCAATAAGGGATTGAAATCCCGTGTGTTCGCCCAACGAACCCACATACGCCAGTGACACTGATAAACCGACTCGGTAAATTTGCTGAAGAGACGAGATGCGCAATTCTTGTCGAAAAACCTCTGCGTCGCAAGAACCTCCACGTCGCAAGAACCTCCACGCGTGAAGCCGGAAAACCTCCGGCTTCGGATGTCACACCGTCTGACTCAGTCGCTGGCTGAGTAGATCGGACAACACTGGTAACCGGAACGGGACTGCCACTAACAGTGACAGGAGCTGTGGAAACCAGGGCTGCGCCACCCACAGAGGAGCTATCAACGTCACGTGACAAGGTTCCTGGACCATTTTGGTCAACACCTTGCCGAGTAAGACAGGAGGAGGGAAGGCATAAAAATCCAGTCCCATCCAATCCATACTCAACGCGTCGTACTGGGGACACGAACACCGGCAATTGGTTGTTCAACCGTGTGGCAAACATGTCCACCTGTGGACTGCCCCAAACACGGAGAACCGCTGTGACCACCCCTTTGTTCAACATCCACTCCGTCTGAACAGGGGTATGTCGACTGAGGGCATCGACCAACACATTCACCAAAGAAGGAATGTGTTTCGCCCACAGAGTCGTCCCTAGTTGGTCGCAGAATTCCAAAATCACAAGATCTTTGTGACCCAAAGTCTCCGATTTGGTTCCACACCAACGATTGAGATATGCCACTACCGACGTATTGTCGCATCTCAACAGAATTCGATGGCGTCGAAGAACACACTTGAAATGAAGACAGGCACGATGCACTGCCTCCATCTCCAAACAGTTGATATGAAGCTTCCTCATGGAGAGATTCCATACCCCTGAAATGTGTTGATCCAACAGATGCGCCCCGTACCCGTGCAGCGACGCATCCGTGAAAAGGATCAGATCCGGAGCAGGGGGGTGCAACGGAACCGATAGGGACATGCACTTGTCCGACAGGCACTCCTGTATCGGATGAGTGAACCATGGGCCCAGAGGCACTATCATGTCCCAATTGTGACCATCCCACCGTGGGGACAAATGCCACTGGAGTGGTCATTTGAATCGTCTGAACCGCACAATCAATGAGGCCAGAGATTCGAGGTGGCCCAACACCACATGGATAGATCGTACCGTAGTACTTTGCTCCATCAAACATCGCTCCGACGTTTGAAAATTGTGGATACGCGCATCAGTGGGACGAACCGATGCTACCACAAGATCGAAGACCACTCCGAGAAAAGTAAAGTTTGTTTTATTTAACGACGCCGCTAGAGCACATTGATTTTTTATCTTATCATCGGCTATTGGACGTCAAACATATGGTCATTCTGACACTGTTTTTAGAGGAAACCCGCTGTCGCCACATAGGCTACTCTTTTTACGACAGGCAGCAAGGGATCTTTTATTTGCGCTTCCCACAGGCAGGATAGCACAAACCATGGCCTTTGTTGAACCAGTTATGGATCACTGGTCGGTGCAAGTGGGTTACACCTACCCATTGAGCCTTGCGGAGCACTCACTCAGGGTTTGGAGTCGGTATCTCGATTAAAAATCCCATGCCTCGACTGGGATCCAAACCCAGTACCTACCAGCCTGTAGACCGATGGCCTGCCACGATGCCACCGAGGCCGGTGCCCACTCCGAGAAATGTGAAAATCTGAGCCGTCTCCAAAAACAACCCGACATTGGTCCGACACTCCTGTTGCGACGAAGCTGGGACCAACCAATCGTCCAGATAGGTATGCATTCGAACCCCTAACGAATGAACATGACCTACCACCGCTTTTACCACACGTGTAAATGCATGGGGACTCGTCGCCAACCCGAAAGGGAGCACACGAAACTCGTATGCCGTCCCGTCGAAAAGGAAGTGCAGAAACTTCCAAAACGCCTTGTGCACCAGGACATGGAGGTATGCGTCTTTCAGATCGATCCCCAATTTGAAGAAGGTTCCGGACCGAATGAACCGTTTCCATTTTCATGGAAGGAACGTCGACGTAGACGTTCAGTGGCTTCAAATTTAGGATTGGTCTTCATTCCCCATTTTCCTTCTGGGTGAAGAAAAGATGAGAATAAAATCCCGGAGTGTCCAGACTGATTCTCTGGATGGCCCCTTTATCAAGAAACTCGGCAATCATACTCTCCACTAAAACGCGCCGATCCGCGGACGGTAACGGCGGCATTCTTGGAGTGGAAATAAGAGGGGGGCTCGAAGAAAAGGGTATTTTGTAACCGCGTCGAACGACCGACAGAACCCAGGGGTCGAGACCCGGCAGCTTGCACCAATTTCGAAGGAAATGGCAGAGCCTGCCCCCCACGGGTATAGTTGCTAACGGTACCTCCGAAAGCAACTGCTGATCGTTCACGTACCCTCACCCCAACCGCTTACCACCCATAGGCACAACGCCTTTGGTGGACTGAGAACAGAACGCAGTTCGATGTTTGCGTCCTCGCTTAGGGGAAGACGGGTTGTTACCTGGTTGCCTCCTAGTGTCAGGAACCCTAGGGATCTGAGCCGACCATAAAAAAGCAGCCTTTTTACAGGAGGCTTGAACCCCGAAAACATGGACCGGCGTTTACCAGAGATTGAGGGTTGAGTGTTCGGGACTGGTCGCAACAAATCTTTGTCTAGGACAATATTAAAATCGGGACCGAAAAGTAAATTTTCCCGTACCGAACGTGTACGAAAAAACGTCTTTGCAACGTTTGACACACTCAAACCCGCCAGGTAATGGTCATGCCGTAACAAAAGACTGTTCGTAAACAATCGGCCAGATAACTGAGCGATATGCTTAGAGGCTTTTGACGCAGCCTCCAAACAGCCTTTCGCCATTGCGGGAAGGCTCTCGACAGCCTTATCCAAGCCAAATAGGAAAGTACCTAAATGGTTATTAACCTGGAACATCGACTTAGTCAGCCATTCGAACGATTCCAGATCCGTGATTGGCAATGACACATGCGGCGATGGGGAACAAGAGGCTCGCACACTAGCGGGAACGACCGCCGGATGTTCAAGAAAATCCGCCCCCAACGTCTCATAGGAGTCAGCACGAAAAATGCGCGCTCCTGTTAAGATTTTCCCCGTAGGCAGTGCCTTTGGGTACTCATCAACACCCACTCCCAGGATACGATCACTGCCAGTGATCAACGCATCAATGTCACAAAGTGAACTGTGCGCCTCCTGTGCAAGTGGTAAACCCGACTCCTCACGAGGAGTGACCAAATTCAAGGAACGGTTTCCGAAGGAGACACCCTTGAATGTAGGCTGGGCCTCAACCTGAGGTATAGCGTCCCCGCATACCTGTCGGACCTGGTCCCTGACAAAAGCCAGAACCGCCGGATAATCGCACTCCTCCTCTACCTCCGAACCGAAGTGAGAGAGAGCTGGGTCAGCGACAGAATCCGGTCCAACCTACGCTTCCTCTAAAGCCAGGTCACTGTCCATTGGATCCTGAAGATCTACATGGACTCCTCCCCCTAAACGAGATGCCCCTGGGGCAGCGTCTCCCGAGACGGAAACAATGGAACTGAATGACAATCCCTAACTGCATCATCAAACTGCTGCCGAGACGCAGTTTCTGCTGGTTTTGGCGGAAAACGGGGGGGGGGGGGGGAATGGGAACCGCACCCGACGGTCCCGTCTGCGAAATCAATGATCCCAACTGAGGCGAAGCGTTCAAAAATTCCACAAAACTCCGAAACAACGTTTCCTGAAAGCCTAACGGTTGTTCCTGCGCCAAGTGCGGAACGGTCGGAGTTTGCAGCCAAGGGGTACCTGCGCGAACCTCGTCCTCTATCGAGTAAAGTCGAAGAGGTAGGGACCAAAGACGGTGCAAACTGTGAGGAGATGTCTGTTGCTACCGAAGTCACCGGACCGTTGGGGTAAACATATGCAAACGGAGGACCCAAACGGGATGAGTCCTCCACCCAACGGTAATCATCGGTCGGGATGCCATTAGAAACGGATCCCGGCATCAGATCAACTGGCTCAGTTCGAAGCAAACTGGCAGAACTCTCCTCGGGCCTTGAGAATGCTGAGAATGCTGAGGTGCCGAAGCTACTGTCAGCAATCGAAGGCAAAGTCGGGGCCACCTGCTCTGCGGACGAAGCAGTGGACCTATGCACAACGGAGTACAAATGCTCAGTAGCCGATGAAGTCGTCAAAACCGGTGCTGCGACGACTCCACCCTGCCCTCCTTCTTTTTGTAAAGGTAACCGTAACGACGTGGCGACGCCAGAGACGAAGCCACACAAACAGAAGACGGCGCCGTCACCAACGAAGACGGCTCACTTACCACGGTCACAATAGGAGCCCACGGGGGCGCTCCCGAAGTATCGGTAACTGTACTCGTAACATGGACCGACAAAGAAACACACTTGTGTTTCCCCCCTTTCCGGACACTTTTCGAAGTGTCCACAGACTTATGGGACCTACCCACTAAGTCCGACTTGCCTACTACTGCCGAAGCAGCCGACAAGATTTTGCTGGTACCCGAAACCTGAGTCTGCGAACCGAACCCACTGGTCAGGGGACCACGTGGCGCAGAACAAGACCGACAGTCCGGACACAACACGTGTGTGTCTTTATGTCGTAAAGGAAACTGACAACCATCTTGCGCATAAACTTTCCGTGCGCTAGCTGTCAACGAACTCGCGTCGGACATGGTAAATTCAACACAGAATTCCCAACTACCAACTGTATGTCAAGTTCAACCGAAAAACAAACACAAAATTACAAGTAAAGAAAACTTTTTGCCAAAGCTTAAACAGGTGTTAACAGATGGACTGCAGAATTGAGAATGAAGTTACAGGTAGCCTGTGCAAGGATAGCATTGCGCATATCTGGTAAGGGAGAGAATTCTGCAGTGTGTAGGTATGACTCAGGTTGAATAGCATATTTGTTGTGCTAGCACAGTGAGTTGAATAAGACTATGATGTAAATACCTGTATAATCTACACAACATGATTACAGGTGAGATTACTGATGTAAATACCTGTAGAATCTACACAACATGATTACAGGTTAGTTTAAACAATGTAAATACCCGTAGAATCTACACAATGTGATTACAGGTGAGATTAAACAATGTAATACCTGTAGAATCTACACAACATGATTACAGGTGAGAGTAATGATGTAAATACCTGTAGAATATACACAACATGATTACAGGTGAGAATAATGATGTAAATACCTGTAGAATCTACACAATGTGATTACAGGTGAGATTAAACAATGTAAATACCTGTAGAATCTACACAACGTGATTACTGGTGAGATTACTGATCTAAATACCTGTAGAATCTACACAACGTGATTACTGGTGTGATTACTGATGTAAATACCTGTAGAATCTACACAACGTGATTACAGGTGAGATTACTGATCTAAATACCTGTAGAATCTACAAAACGTGATTACTGGTGAGATTACTGATGTAAATACCTGTAGAATCTACACAATGTGATTACAGGTGAGATTACTGATGTAAATACCTGTAGAATCTACACAACGTGATTACAGGTGAGTTTAATTATGTAAATACCTGTAGAATCTACACAACATGATTACAGGTGAGATTACTGATGTAAATACCTGTAGAATCTACACAACGTGATTACAGGTGAGATTACTGATGTAAATACCTGTAGAATCTACACAGCGTGATTACAGGTGAGATTACTGATGTAAATACCTGTAGAATCTACAAAACGTGATTCTTCTGACTCGGAAACACAGCGCTTCATACTTGATCTGGTCGGCTTCTTTCTCAGAGCGAGGGAACCTTTCTTCCGTAACGACGTCTTCTGCTTGACGGCGTCAACGTCTAGCCGATCAGTGTCCTGGTGCAACAACAACAGCAACATATGAAATATCAAACAGAAAATCAGGCAATTTTACACCATGAATCTTTAATGGTAAAAATTAAAGTTTATAAAACTTAAAAAATTGTTTCCATCTTAAAATTTAATGTTCATAAAAATATTTTGATTTTTCATTAATATAAAAACCAACATCCTCAGCAGAATAAACAAACAAGGTTCCAGAATTGACGTGGTGATGCGGCTTTTTTTTGTTTTCTGTATTTTGTTTTCTTTTTCTTTTTTTTCTCTGGAAAAGCATGGATTGCACAGAAGAGGTAGGTATATTTTGTTTTTGTATCTCCTGGTCATCTGCCTTGATCTGTCCTATTTGGCCATGGAACCGTAAATGCTTTCTATCATATTTTCCATATAGCCACGGCAACTTTTATGTTGGGATGTGACGGTTCAGTTTTTTCATTTTCGATTTGATTTTCGGTTTTTGGTCCACAGTTTGATTTATTCACGATACTTTTCACAAGTAGTACAAGTACGCCAATTACCATACATACATTTTTAAGAGCAAGACATTTTATTTTTAATGGTCATTTGTAAAATAATTGTAAATCTTGATTAGAAAACAAAAATTGCATTGTTACCATGACATGTTAGCGTGTTGGGTCTGGGATACTTGGGCAATGTGTCCCCCAGGATTTGAGTTCAGAGGGTTGGCAAAATAATTTGGGGGCAAGAATGCTTGGGGGTTCCGGGGATAGTCTCTCTTGTTTGTTTTCGGTTTCTTTAATTCAGTTGTTTTTAGATGCATTCTGGAGTACATAATATATGGGTGTCATGTACACATTATAGAAGTCTAAAAGAAAGATACATGTCAAGATATATTACTCTAATGTTTATTATTATTTTGATAATATAAACCCAAATACATAATATATAGGCCTACTGTTGATTATTTAACTCAACACAAGTTACATAAATAGGTATCACTGATTAAAACAGAAAGAAAAAAACAAGCACAAGTACATGCACATAATATATAATAATTAATTATTTAACTAGTTATTTTTTTAGTTATTTTTTTTGCTCGTACTGAAAGTTAAAAAAAAAATCTGCAAAGATTTATTTTTTAAAAAAGAAAAAACAAAGTGCAAAGTAGTTTGCATACATTGTAGTTATGGAACTGCGGACAATTTTGAAGTTAACACATTCTTACTTTTTTCAATTTTGACAACTCGGACGAAACATACTTACAATGTTTATTCTCTTGGCGGATTAATCACCGATATCAGTCCCTATTTTGGGAGGTTACAATTTTTATGGTCCCAGTAAGAAATTTGCGGGTTCTGTGCAGGATCCGAATGGCACCTATCGCCCATGAAAACATATCCAGTTTAAGGGAATCAAATGCTGTGATTGGCCAAAATACTTTACGGGTCATTGGGATTACCAGTAAGGTCCGGAAACGTTTATACATGTACCATTTAAAAAACAAATCGAATTGAACCATGGTTCACAAATTGAGAAACGGTGCACCAAACCATGGGACTAAAACTGCAGTTTTCGGCAACATGGAATAATCATCCCATCCCTACTTCTATGACTTGATGTCTCCCCCAAATCATCTCATTTAGACCCACAATGTCATGATGCAGCACAATAGTATTATTTGAGGTGGTGCAGCAGCATTGTTCTGGTATCGATGGCGCTGTTGTAGCTACTGTTGCAAATATGATTTTTTTTTTAGTTGACGTGCAATGTCAAAATCAACGCACGCACTCACCAGAGACTAATAATATATTTTCTCTATATCTGCTTCTTATTCTTGTTTGGTTTAATTATCATCTTCTGGGTAGACGATCTATCATATACAAGATGTAAACATTTCCACTGGCCAAATACATAAAGTTTAAAATACAATAAGTTTATTTTGTTTAACGACACTATGAGAGCACATTGATTTTTTAATCATCCGCTTTTGGATATCAAACATTTGGTAGTTTTGAAATATAATCAATGGGGATCGATCCCAGATCGACCATGCATCAGGCAAGTGCTATACCATTGGGCAATAAAATAAAATAAAGTAAGGTTGTTGTGTTTTAAAGTATCGTACCTCTAAAATAAAGTAACGTTGTTGTGTAGTAAAGTATCGTACCTCTAAAATAAAGTAAGGTTGTTGTGTAGTAAAGTATCGTACCTCTAAAATAAAGTAAGGGTGTTGTGTAGTAAAGTATCGTACCTCTAAAATAAAGTAACGTCGTTGTGTAGTAAAGTATCGTACCTCTAAAATAAAGTAATGTTGTTGTGTAGTAAAGTATCGTACCTCTAAAATAAAGTCAGGGTGTTGTGTAGTAAAGTATCGTATCTCTAAAATAAAGTAACGTCGTTGTGTAGTAAAGTATCGTATCTCTAAAATAAAGTAAGGCTGTTGTGTAGTAAAGTATCGTACCTCTAAAATAAAGTAACGTTGTTGTGTAGTAAAGTATCGTACCTCTAAAATAAAGTAAGGTTGTTGTGTAGTAAAGTATCGTACCTCTAAAATAAAGTAACGTTGTTGTGTAGTAAAGTATCGTACCTCTAAAATAAAGTAAGGCTGTTGTGTAGTAAAGTATCGTACTTCTAAAATAAAGTAAGGTTATTGTGTAGTAAAGTATCGTACCTCTAAAATAAAGTAAGGTTGTTGTGTAGTAAAGTATCGTACCTCTAAAATAAAGTAACGTTGTTGTGTAGTAAAGTATCGTACCTCTAAAATAAAGTAAGGCTGTTGTGTAGTAAAGTATCGTACCTCTAAAATAAAGTAACGTTGTTGTGTAGTAAAGTATCGTACCTCTAAAATAAAGTAACGTTGTTGTGTAGTAAAGTATCGTACCTCTAAAATAAAGTAAGGGTGTTGTGTAGTAAAGTATCGTACCTCTAAAATAAAGTAACGTTGTTGTGTAGTAAAGTATCGTACCTCTAAAATAAAGTAAGGGTGTTGTGTAGTAAAGTATCGTACCTCTAAAATAAAGTAAGGCTGTTGTGTAGTAAAGTATCGTACCTCTAAAATAAAGTAACGTTGTTGTGTAGTAAAGTATCGTACCTCTAAAATAAAGTAAGGCTGTTGTGTAGTAAAGTATCGTACCTCTAAAATAAAGTAACGTTGTTGTGTAGTAAAGTATCGTACCTCTAAAATAAAGTAAGGTTGTTGTGTAGTAAAGTATCGTACCTCTAAAATAAAGTAACGTTGTTGTGTAGTAAAGTATCGTACCTCTAAAATAAAGTAACGTTGTTGTGTAGTAAAGTATCGTACCTCTAAAATAAAGTAAGGTTGTTGTGTAGTAAAGTATCGTACCTCTAAAATAAAGTAAGGTTGTTGTGTAGTAAAGTATCGTACCTCTAAAATAAAGTAACGTCGTTGTGTAGTAAAGTATCGTACCTCTAAAATAAAGTAACGTTGTTGTGTAGTAAAGTATCGTACCTCTAAAATAAAGTAAGGGTGTTGTGTAGTAAAGTATCGTATCTCTAAAATAAAGTAACGTCGTTGTGTAGTAAAGTATCGTATCTCTAAAATAAAGTAAGGCTGTTGTGTAGTAAAGTATCGTACCTCTAAAATAAAGTAACGTTGTTGTGTAGTAAAGTATCGTACCTCTAAAATAAAGTAAGGCTGTTGTGTAGTAAAGTATCGTACCTCTAAAATAAAGTAAGGTTGTTGTGTAGTAAAGTATCGTACCTCTAAAATAAAGTAAGGTTGTTGTGTAGTAAAGTATCGTACCTCTAAAATAAAGTAAGGTTGTTGTGTAGTAAAGTATCGTACCTCTAAAATAAAGTAACGTTGTTGTGTAGTAAAGTATCGTACCTCTAAAATAAAGTAAGGTTGTTGTGTAGTAAAGTATCGTACCTCTAAAATAAAGTAACGTTGTTGTGTAGTAAAGTATCGTACCTCTAAAATAAAGTAACGTTGTTGTGTAGTAAAGTATCGTACCTCTAAAATAAAGTAAGGGTGTTGTGTAGTAAAGTATCGTACCTCTAAAATAAAGTAACGTTGTTGTGTAGTAAAGTATCGTACCTCTAAAATAAAGTAAGGTTGTTGTGTAGTAAAGTATCGTACCTCTAAAATAAAGTAACGTTGTTGTGTAGTAAAGTATCGTACCTCTAAAATAAAGTAACGTTAGTAAAGTATCGTTGTAAAGTAAAGTATCGTACCTCTAAAATAAAGTAGGGTGTTGTGTAGTAAAGTATCGTACCTCTAAAATAAAGTAACGTTGTTGTGTAGTAAAGTATCGTACCTCTAAAATAAAGTAAGGGTGTTGTGTAGTAAAGTATCGTACCTCTAAAATAAAGTAACGTTGTTGTGTAGTAAAGTATCGTACCTCTAAAATAAAGTAAGGTTGTTGTGTAGTAAAGTATCGTACCTCTAAAATAAAGTAAGGTTGTTGTGTAGTAAAGTATCGTATCTCTAAAATAAAGTAACGTTGTTGTGTAGTAAAGTATCGTACCTCTAAAATAAAGTAACGTTGTTGTGTAGTAAAGTATCGTACCTCTAAAAGTAAAGTAAAGTAAGGCTGTTGTGTAGTAAAGTATCGTACCTCTAAAATAAAGTAACGTTGTTGTGTAGTAAAGTATCGTACCTCTAAAATAAAGTAAGGTTGTTGTGTAGTAAAGTATCGTACCTCTAAAATAAAGTAACGTTGTTGTGTAGTAAAGTATCGTACCTCTAAAATAAAGTAACGTTGTTGTGTAGTAAAGTATCGTACCTCTAAAATAAAGTAACGTTGTTGTGTAGTAAAGTATCGTACCTCTAAAATAAAGTAACGTTGTTGTGTAGTAAAGTATCGTACCTCTAAAATAAAGTAACGTTGTTGTGTAGTAAAGTATAGTACCTCTAAAATAAAGTAACGTCGTTGTGTAGTAAAGTATCGTATCTCTAAAATAAAGTAAGGGTGTTGTGTAGTAAAGTATCGTACCTCTAAAATAAAGTAACGTTGTTGTGTAGTAAAGTATCGTACCTCTAAAATAAAGTAACGTCGTTGTGTAGTAAAGTATCGTATCTCTAAAATAAAGTAAGGGTGTTGTGTAGTAAAGTATCGTACCTCTAAAATAAAGTAACGTTGTTGTGTAGTAAAGTATAGTACCTCTAAAATAAAGTAAGGGTGTTGTGTAGTAAAGTATCGTACCTCTAAAATAAAGTAACGTTGTTGTGTAGTAAAGTATCGTACCTCTAAAATAAAGTAAGGGTGTTGTGTAGTAAAGTATAGTACCTCTAAAATAAAGTAACGTCGTTGTGTAGTAAAGTATCGTATCTCTAAAATAAAGTAAGGGTGTTGTGTAGTAAAGTATCGTACCTCTAAAATAAAGTAACGTTGTTGTGTAGTAAAGTATAGTACCTCTAAAATAAAGTAAGGGTGTTGTGTAGTAAAGTATCGTACCTCTAAAATAAAGTAACGTTGTTGTGTAGTAAAGTATCGTACCTCTAAAATAAAGTAAGGCTGTTGTGTAGTAAAGTATCGTACCTCTAAAATAAAGTAACGTTGTTGTGTAGTAAAGTATCGTACCTCTAAAATAAAGTAACGTTGTTGTGTAGTAAAGTATCGTACCTCTAAAATAAAGTAAGGCTGTTGTGTAGTAAAGTATCGTACCTCTAAAATAAAGTAAGGTTGTTGTGTAGTAAAGTATAGTACCTCTAAAATAAAGTCAGGGTGTTGTGTAGTAAAGTATCGTACCTCTAAAATAAAGTAACGTTGTTGTGTAGTAAAGTATCGTACCTCTAAAATAAAGTAACGTTGTTGTGTAGTAAAGTATCGTACCTCTAAAATAAAGTAACGTTGTTGTGTAGTAAAGTATCGTACCTCTAAAATAAAGTAACGTTGTTGTGTAGTAAAGTATCGTACCTCTAAAATAAAGTAACGTTGTTGTGTAGTAAAGTATCGTACCTCTAAATAGTAAGTAACGTTGTTGTGTAGTAAAGTATCGTACCTCTAAAATAAAGTAAGGGTAAGTTGTGTGTAGTAAAGTATCGTACCTCTAAAATAAAGTAACGTTGTTGTGTAGTAAAGTATCGTACCTCTAAAATAAAGTAACGTTGTTGTGTAGTAAAGTATCGTACCTCTAAAATAAAGTAACGTTGTTGTGTAGTAAAGTATCGTACCTCTAAAATAAAGTAACGTTTTGTTGTGTAGTAAAGTATCGTACCTCTAAAGGAGGTTTACATCTAGTAAAGTAACGTTGTTGTTGTAGTAAAGTATCGTACTAGTCACAGTTGACACTAAATACAAGGAGGTTTACATCTAGTCAAGTCAGTAAGAGTTTGTGATGTTTTCTAAATAGTCACAGTTGACACTAAATACAAGGAGGTTTACATCTAGTCAAGTCAGTAAGAGTTTGTGATGTTTTCTAAATAGTCATCAGTTGACACTAAATACAAGGAGGTTTACATCTAGTCAAGTCAGTCAGTAGAGTTTGTGATGTTTTCTAAATAGTCACAGTTGACACTAAATACAAGGAGGTTTACATCTAGTCAAGTCAGTAAGAGTTTGTGATGTTTCTAAATAGTCACAGTTGACACTAAATACAAGGAGGTTTACATCTAGTCAAGTCAGTAAGAGTTTGTGATGTTTTCTAAATAAATAGACACTAAATACAAGGAGGTTGACACTAAAGTCAAAGAGTTTGTGATGTTTTCTAAATAGTCATTGACTAAATACAAGGAGGTTTACATCTAGTCAAGTCAGTAAGAGTTTGTGATGTTTTCTAAATAGTCATGTTTTCTAAATAGTTGACACTAAATACAAGGAGGTTTACATCTAGTCAAGTCAGTAAGAGTTTGTGATGTTTTCTAAATAGTCACAGTTGACACTAAATACAAGGAGGTTTACATCTAGTCAAGTCAGTAAGAGTTTGTGATGTTTTCTAAATAGTCACAGTTGACACTAAATACAAGGAGGTTTACATCTAGTCAAGTCAGTAAGAGTTTGTGATGTTTTCTAAATAGTCACAGTTGACACTAAATACAAGGAGGTTTACATCTAGTCAAGTCAGTAAGAGTTTGTGATGTTTTCTAAATAGTCACAGTTGACACTAAATACAAGGAGGTTTACATCTAGTCAAGTCAGTAAGAGTTTGTGATGTTTTCTAAATAGTCACAGTTGACACTAAATACAAGGAGGTTTACATCTAGTCAAGTCAGTAAGAGTTTGTGATGTTTTCTAACTAGTCACAGTTGACACTAAATACAAGGAGGTTTACATCTCATCAAGTCAGTAAGAGTTTCTGATGTTTTCTAGATAGTCAGTTGACACTAAATACAAAGAGGTTTACATCTAGTCAAGTCAGTAAGAGTTTGTGATGTTTTCTAAATAGTCACAGTTGACACTAAATACAAGGAGGTTTACATCTCATCAAGTCAGTAAGAGTTTCTGATGTTTTCTAAATAGTCAGAGTTTGTGACACTAAATACAAGGAGGTTTACATCTAGTCAAGTCAGTAAGAGTTTGTGATGTTTTCTAAATAGTCATAGTTGACACTAAATACAAGGAGGTTTACATCTAGTCAAGTCAGTAAGAGTTTGTGATGTTTTCTAAATAGTCATAGTTGACACTAAATACAAGGAGGTTTACATCTAGTCAAGTCAGTAAGAGTTTGTGATGTTTTCTAAATAGTCATAGTTGACACTAAATACAAGGAGGTTTACATCTAGTCAAGTCAGTAAGAGTTTGTGATGTTTTCTAAATAGTCATAGTTGACACTAAATACAAGGAGGTTTACATCTCATCAAGTCAGTAGAGTTTGTGATGTTTTCTAAATAGTCAGTTGACACTAAATACAAGGAGACACACATCTAGTCAAGTCAGTAAGTGTTTGTGATATTTTCTAAATAGTCAGTTGACACTAAATACAAAGAGGTTTACATCTAGTCAAGTCAGTAAGAGTTTGTGATGATTTCTAAATAGTCACAGTTGACACTAAATACAAGGAGGTTTACAAGTCAAGTCAGTAAGAGTTTGTGATGTTTTCTAAATAGTCACAGTTGACACTAAATACAAGGAGGTTTACATCTAGTCAAGTCAGTAAGAGTTTGTGATGTTTTCTAAATAGTCACAGTTGACACTAAATACAAGGAGGTTTACATCTAGTCAAGTCAGTAAGAGTTTGTGATGTTTTCTAAATAGTCACAGTTGACACTAAATACAAGGAGGTTTACATCTAGTCAAGTCAGTAAGAGTTTGTGATGTTTTCTAAATAGTCACAGTTGACACTAAATACAAGGAGGTTTACATCTAGTCAAGTCAGTAAGAGTTTGTGATGTTTTCTAAATAGTCAGTTGACACTAAATACAAAGAGGTTTACATCTAGTCAAGTCAGTAAGAGTTTGTGATGTTTTCTAAATAGTCACAGTTGACACTAAATACAAGGAGGTTTACATCTAGTCAAGTCAGTAAGAGTTTGTGATGTTTTCTAAATAGTCACAGTTGACACTAAATACAAGGAGGTTTACATCTAGTCAAGTCAGTAAGAGTTTGTGATGTTTTCTAAATAGTCAGTTGACACTAAATACAAAGAGGTTTACATCTAGTCAAGTCAGTAAGAGTTTGTGATGTTTTCTAAATAGTCACAGTTGACACTAAATACAAGGAGGTTTACATCTAGTCAAGTCAGTAAGAGTTTGTGATGTTTTCTAAATAGTCAGTTGACACTAAATACAAAGAGGTTTACATCTAGTCAAGTCAGTAAGAGTTTGTGATGTTTTCTAAATAGTCACAGTTGACACTAAATACAAGGAGGTTTACATCTAGTCAAGTCAGTAAGAGTTTGTGATGTTTTCTAAATAGTCACAGTTGACACTAAATACAAGGAGGTTTACATCTAGTCAAGTCAGTAAGAGTTTGTGATGTTTTCTAAATAGTCACAGTTGACACTAAATACAAGGAGGTTTACATCTAGTCAAGTCAGTAAGAGTTTGTGATGTTTTTTTCTAAATAGTCACAGTTGACACTAAATACAAGGAGGTTTACATCTAGTCAAGTCAGTAAGAGTTTGTGATGTTTTCTAAATAGTCACAGTTGACACTAAATACAAGGAGGTTTACATCTAGTCAAGTCAGTAAGAGTTTGTGATGTTTTCTAAATAGTCACAGTTGACACTAAATACAAGGAGGTTTACATCTAGTCAAGTCAGTAAGAGTTTGTGATGTTTTCTAAATAGTCACAGTTGACACTAAATACAAGGAGGTTTACATCTAGTCAAGTCAGTAAGAGTTTGTGATGTTTTCTAAATAGTCACAGTTGACACTAAATACAAGGAGGTTTACATCTAGTCAAGTCAGTAAGAGTTTGTGATGTTTTCTAAATAGTCACAGTTGACACTAAATACAAGGAGGTTTACATCTAGTCAAGTCAGTAAGAGTTTGTGATGTTTTCTAAATAGTCATAGTTGACACTAAATACAAGGAGGTTTACATCTAGTCAAGTCAGTAAGAGTTTGTGATGTTTTCTAAATAGTCATAGTTGACACTAAATACAAGGAGGTTTACATCTAGTCAAGTCAGTAAGAGTTTGTGATGTTTTCTAAATAGTCACAGTTGACACTAAATACAAGGAGGTTTACATCTCATCAAGTCAGTAAGAGTTTGTGATGTTTTCTAAATAGTCAGTTGA
>NC_054701.1:970449-1092418 GCF_016097555.1 Gigantopelta aegis
CTAAATAGTCACATTTGACACTAAATACATGATGGTTTACATCTAGTCAAGTCAGTAAGAGTTTGTGATGTTTTCTAAATAGTCACAGTTGACACTAAATACATGGAGGTTTACATCTAGTCAAGTCAGTAAGAGTTTGTGATGTTTTCTAAATAGTCACAGTTGACACTAAATACATGGAGGTTTACATCTAGTCAAGTCAGTAAGAGTTTGTGATGTTTTCTAGATAGTCAGTTGACACTAAATACAAGGAGGTTTACATCTAGTCAAGTCAGTAAGAGTTTGTGATGTTTTCTAAATAGTTAGGCACTGTTGTACTTACTGCACTTTTCTGTGATGAGTACGAAGAATCACGTTTTTTAAACGGCCAGGCACTGTTGTTGACATCTGCGTCTTCAAGAAATCCAAATATGTCATCATTGTCAACTCCATCCATGTTTGCCTCATGACTATTAATGAGATCGGGCGTCCCACTCAGTAAGTCATCTGCGAGTATATCGGGTACCTGCTGACCAGAAGAGGATTTCCGTTTGTCTGCTCCATCACCAAACAGCATGTCGTCACAGAACGGGTCATCGGTCATCCCTTTATCAACGACCGTCCACGAGGAGTCAATCTTCACCACAAATATTATAAACTCAACATTGAAAAACACACAAGTCACATAAATTTATCAATAAAAAACTAAATTATGACAATTTCCATTAGGCATTATTCTCTATAGAATTTCCACAATGATTGGCAGTCAAGGGATGGGATAGGTTGGAGTGGGGTGTGGATGGGGGTGGGGTGGGACTGGGTATTAGGATTGGGATTGTTAAATGGTTTATTTAACAACACACTCAACATATTTTATTTACGATGGGCTACTCTTTTCGATTCAGGTCAGGTTAGGTCAGAATTTAATGTGCACATTCAGAACAAGCTGTTGTAGTATGGGATGGGGATGGTGATGAGGATGGGGATGGGATGGGGATAGGGATGGGATGGGGATAGGGATGGGATGAGATGGTGAAATGAAACTGCAGCATGAAATGAAAATTATATTGGCTATCTGGTTACCCTGCATTACCAGTCACTTGTTTCACTGATTACCACTGTAACACTAGCACATACACTGGCTGTTTTTAGAAGGAACCAGGACTGACCCAGACAGACGCTAAATGTCAATTTATACACATTACCTATTTGGTATAGAGGGCGAGTATAATTGATAGAGATATCACTTTTCTTAGTCTTTCAATTTCTACACATTGGCTAACACGGTACAACATATCCAAAAAGCCTTCATGTATGTATGTGATCCTATTATTTTAATAAAAAATATATCTGTATTTCACAAACCTCTTGTTCCAGTTTGTCCCAAGACTGAATCTTGCTTGGTTTGTCTGCAGGCACTTGTTCCGTTATTTCACCTCCAAGTAGATTGTCTGTGGGAACTGTTTCTAAGAACTGATTGTCTGTAGGGTATTTTCCCAGGGAACGATTGTCTGAAGGTGCCGTTTCCGGGGACAGATTGCTGGGGTCAGACTCTCCAATATCAATCAGGAGGTCAGGGTGACCAGACGATCTTTCATTCACAGGTACAAGCTGAAAGTACACCAGTTAATATACTGTCACAAAGTACACCAGTTAATACAGTGTCACAAAGTACACCAGTTAAAACACTGTCACAAAGTACACCAGTTAATAGTGTCACAAAGTACACCAGTTAACAGTGTCACAAAGTACACCAGCAAATACAGTCACAAAGTACACCAGTTATTACATTGTCACAAAGTACACCAGTTAATACGATGTCACAGTGTACACCAGTTCATACACCATCACAAAGTGCACCAGTCAATATACTGTCACAAAGTACACCAGTTAATACACTGTCACAAAGTACAACAGTTAATACACTGTCACAAAGTACAACAGTTAATATACTGTCACAAAGTACACCAGTTAATACACCCACAAAGTACACTAGTCAATACACTGTCACAAAGTACACCAGTTAATATGCTGTCACAATGCACACCAGTTAATACACTGTCACAAAGTACACCAGTTAATACACTGTCACAATGTACACCAGTTAATACACTGTCACAATGTGTACCAGTTAATACACTGTCACAATGTACACCAATTAATACACTCACAAAGTACACCACTTAATACACTGCCTCAAAGTACACCAGTTAACACACTGTCACAATGTACACCAGTTAATACACTGTCACAATGTACACCAATTAATACACGGTCACAATGTACACCAGTCGATATATTGTCACAATGTAAACTAGTGAATACTGTCACAAAGTACACCACTTAATAGTCACATAGTACATTGTTAGTTAATACACTGTCACAAAGTACACCAGTTAATACTGTCACAAAATACATTGTCAGTTAATACAGTCACAAAGTACTCCAGTCAATACACTGTCACAAAATACACCAGTTAAAATACTGTCACAAAGTACACCAATTAATACACTGTCACAATGTGCACCAGTTAATACACTCACAAAGTACACCAGTTAATATACCGTCACAAAGTACACCAGTTAATACACCATCACAAAGTACACCAGTCAATATTCTGTCACAAAGTACACCAGTTAATACACTGTCACAAAGTACACCAGTTAATAGTCACAAAGTACACCAGTTAATAGTCATAAAATACACCAGTTAATACACTGTCACAACGTACACCAGTTAGTAAACTGTTACAAAGTACCAGTTAATACTGTCATAAAATACACCAGTTAATACACTGTCACAATGTACACCAGTTAATACACTGTCACAATGTGCACCAGTTAATACACTCACAAAGTACACCAGTTAATATACTGTCACAAAGTACACCAGTTAATACAATGTCACAAAGTACACCAGTTAATACACTGCCACAAAGTACACCAGTTAATACACTCACAAAGTACACCAATTAATACTGTCACAAAGTACACCAGTTAATACACTGTCACAAAGTACACCAGTTAATATACTGTCACAAAGTACACCAGTTAATACACCCACAAAGTACACTAGTTAATACACTGTCATAAAGTACACCAGTTAATATGCTGTCACAGTGTACACCAGTTAATACAGTCACAAGGTACACCAGTCATCACACTGTCACAATGTACACCAGTTAATACACCCACAAAGTACACTAGTTAATACACTGTCATAAAGTATACCAGTTAATACACTGTCACAATGTGCACCAGTTAATACACTCACAAAGTACACCAGTTAATATACTGCCACAAAGTACACCAGTTAATACACTGTCACAAAGTACACCAGTTAATACACTGCCACAAAGTACACCAGTTAATACACTCACAAAGTACACCAATTAATACTGTCACAAAGTACACCAGTTAATACACTGTCACAAAGTACACCAGTTAATATACTGTCACAAAGTACACCAGTTAATACACCCACAAAGTACACTAGTTAATACACTGTCATAAAGTACACCAGTTAATATGCTGTCACAGTGTACACCAGTTAATACACTGTCACAAGGTACACCAGTCATCACACTGTCACAATGTACACCAGTTAATACACCCACAAAGTACACTAGTTAATACACTGTCATAAAGTATACCAGTTAATATGCTGTCACAATGTACACCAGTTAATAAACTGTCACAATGTGTACCAGTTAATACACTGTCACAATGTGCACCAGTTAATATATTGTCACAATGTACACCAGTTAATAGTCACAATGTACACCAGTTAATACACTCACAAAGTACACCACTTAATACATTGCCTCAAAGTACACCAGTTAACACTGTCACAATGTACACCAGTTAATACACTGTCACAATGTACACCAATTAATACACTGTCACGATGTACACCAGTCGATATATTGTCACAATGTACACCAGTGAATACTATCACAAAGTACCACCAGTTAATAGTCACATAGTACATTGTTAGTTAATACACTGTCACAAAGTACACCAGTTAATAGTTACAAAATACACCAGTTAATACACTGTCACAAATACACCTGTTGATATACTGTCACAAAGTACACCAGTTAATATACTGTCACAAAGTACACCAGTTAATAAATCCTCACAAAGTACATCACTTAATACACTGTCACAAAGTATACCAGTTAATACATTGTCACAATGTACACCAGTTGATACTGTCACAATGTACACCAGTTAATACACTCACAAAGTACACCACTTAATACACTGTCATAAAGTATACCAGTTAATATGCTGTCACAATGTACACCAGTTAATACACTGTCACACTGTATACCAGTTAATAAACTGTCACAATGTGTACCAGTTAATACACTGTCACAATGTGCACCAGTTAATACATTGTCACAATGTACACCAGTTAATACAGTCACAATGTACACCAGTTAATACAGTCACAATGTACACCAGTTAATACACTGTCACAATGTACACCAGTTAATACACTGTCACAATGTACACCAATTAATACACGGTCACGATGTACACCAATCGATATATTGTCATAATGTACACCAGTGAATACTGTCACAAAGTACCACCAGTTAATAGTCACATAGTACATTGTTAGTTAATACACTGTCACAAAGTACACCAGTTAATAGTTACAAAATACACCAGTTAATATACTGTCACAAATACACCTGTTGATATACTGTCACAAAGTACACCAGTTAATATACTGTCACAAAGTACACCAGTTAATAAATCCTCACAAAGTACATCACTTAATACACTGTCACAAAGTATACCAGTTAATACATTGTCACAATGTACACCAGTTGATACTGTCACAATGTACACCAGTTAATACACTCACAAAGTATACCACTTAATACAGTGCACAAAGTACACCAGTTAACACACTAGTTGACACACTGTCACAATGTACACCAGTTAATACACTCACAAAGTACACCACTTAATACAGTGCACAAAGTACACCAGTTAACACACTAGTTAACACACTGTCACAATGTACACCAGTTAATACACTCACAAAGTACACCACTTAATACAGTGCACAAAGTACACCAGTTAACACACTGTCACAAGGTACACCAGTGAATACACTGTCACAAAGTACACCAGTTAACACACTGTCACAATGTACACCAGTTGATATATTGTCACAATATATGTTGTTAGACTGGCCTTTAATGCAGAACCCTAGGAACACCTGTGACGTAATACACATTAGTACTACATAGTATAGAGAGCGACAATATGTTGGCTGTATCTATATCGTAACATCTCCCTTTCTTTCAATTTGTTTTGTTTTTCTAAGCAACTTTACAATAAAAGAAATTACAGGTTTTCTCCCCTTAACAGTCCAACAAGAAAAGAAAATAAAGTCTAGTCCATTCAATGTTCTGATAGTGCTTCACCTCACACTTGATAATATCAAACAAAATTACTATTATCCATGATTGTCAGATATTCCAATTACTAGTACCTAGTAATAACCATAATGCTGATATGTAGGTCAAACTTTAAACAAACAAAAAATCAATTATTCTTCCTAGAGTCAATCTTGCAATGTTCCTTACAAAGTTCTTAAGAAAAGAAAACAAGAAGAAACAATTAAAAACAAGCCTGTGAACACAACTTGTTATGTATGTAACACAACTTGGTGTGAAAAGGTATTCACTTTGGGTAATCAACCAACAACAAAATCATCATACTTCTTTGGCAGTCTGTGTTGTCTAGATTCTTTGGTATGTGTTGTTGTAGACAGTTCTCCTGTGTTTTGTGAATTCTTTAGACTTAGTGAATTACTGTCATTGTTTGAAATATCTGAATCTTTCACGATCATGTCTGATGTGTGATTTTTAACTGATTTCGAATTATCAGAATTTGTATTACCAAATTCACTCGCTGGTCTTGGTGGAATATTATCCAGGTTGTTGGGCTGGTTAATTGTCTTTTCAACTGTTGTTCGTAAGTATTTTCTGTTTCGGCGATAAAACTGTCTGCCGACATCAACAATGTATGATCTTGATGAAACTTGGTCTACACATTTGCCGGGCCTCCATATTTTGTCACGGTCGTTTGGAAGAGGAGCCATACGAATTTGTTGACCAATTTGCAGTTCTGGGAGCTCCTTAGCATGTTTGTCATAATGAAGCTTTGCTTTCTGGCGTTTCAATTTGATGTTGTCATACACATGTTCAATCACTTGCGGTTTAAGTAAAACTTCTGCAATCGGTAATGAGTGTTGTGTTCTTCGTGACATAAGTCTCTGCACTGGACTACTTGACATGCCTTCAGTTGGGGTATTACGCCAATCCAGAATAGATTTCCAGAGATCATTACCACTTTTCTGTGATTTCTTTACCAGTTTCTTGGCAATTTTCACAGCCGATTCTGCTTTGCCATTAGACTGACTGTGGTACGGTGAAGATGTAACATGCTCAAATTCCCACTCGCGTGCAAACTCATTGAACTCCTTGCTAGCAAGTTGTGGTCCATTGTCTGTAACCACAATGTCCGGAATTCCATGTCTGCTGAAGTATACTTTGAGACAATCGATGATTGTTGTCGAAGTTGTATCTTTAAGAATGTCAAGTTCCCAGAAGTCTGAGTAGTAGTCCACTGTTACTAGGTAGTCTTGTGAGTGCAGTGTGAAGATATCTATACCTAGTTTACTCCAGGGGTGATCAGGAACATTGTGTGTTAAGAGCGGTTCTTTTTGTTGCTATGATTCATACTCGTTGCATGTACTACATTGTCCAATGTAGTCTTTGATTTCATTGGCCATGTTTGGCCAGTACAGGGCATCTCTTGCTTTTCTTAGCGACGCTTCCACACCCTGATGGCTGGAATGAATTCTTGTCAAAAGCTCACTGCGAAGGAGTTTCGGAATTATAACACGGTTTCCTTTGAAAAGAATTCCATTCTGAATTGTAAGTTCATCCCTAAAGTTCCAGTATTCTCGTATCTGAACTGGTACTTCATTCTTTGTTTCAGGCCATCCAGACAGAACAACGGATTTCAGTGTTTGAAGAGCTACGTCGTGCTGTGTGTTTATTCATATCTGTTGCAGTCTGAACACGCTGACTTTTAAAGAATCTGTGAAGTTAATGCACTCGAGTTCTTCTCTGAACTTTTCTTCTTCAACACGGAAGATATGAGATGATGTAGTGCTAGTTTCCACTTTTTGAAAAGGAAGTGATGCGCGTGATAAAGCATCTGCAATGTAGAGTTGCGACCCCTTCTTGTACTCTACATGTAAGCTGTACTGCTGCAATCTCAGCAGCATTCTCTGCAGTCGTGTTGGTGCTCCAAGTAACGGCTTCTTGAAAATGATTTCCAGTGGTTTATGGTCTGAATGCACTGTGACCAAGTCGCGACCAAATATGTATTGGTAGAATCGTTCGCATGCAAAAACTATTGCAAGGCATTCCTTCTCGATTTGAGCATACCTTTGTTCTGCCTGCGTTAGTTCTCGTGATACAAAGACGACTGGTTGTCCATTTTGAAGCAAAACTGCTCCAAGGCCGACTTCACTGGCATCACACTGTATTGTGACCTCCTCTGCCAGATCATAATATTTTAGAACAGGTTGCTTGGTAACAAGAGTTTTGATTTCTTGAAATGCTTTTTCCTCTTGTGATTGCCACGACCAGATTGTGTCTTTATTTGTCAGTTGTCTGAGAGGTTCACAAACTTCAGACAGATGCGGCAGGAATTTCGCCAGGTAAGTAACAAGACCAATAAACTGTTGAACAGCTTTGACATCTGTCGGTTTTGGCATATCCAAAATTGCTTGGACTTTGATTGGATCTGGGCGAATTCCCTCTGAGGTAAGTATATTTCCCATATACCTGACCTCTGTTTGACGCAGTTTCAGTTTCTCTTTATTGAATTTTAATCCAACTTCACAAGCACGTTCAAGAAGTTTTCCCAGGTTTGCATCATGATCTTTGATAGCCTCATCCATGTTGTCGCCACAACCATAGATTAAGATATCATCAATGATAACCTCTGTGCTTTGGAGTCCTTGTAATGCATCACGCTGTCTACGCTGAAACTCTTCAGGAGCAGACTTGATTCCAAATGGCATGCAGAGCCATCTGTAATGTCCAAATGGTGTCCAAAATGTTGTTAGGTAACTACTGGATTCATGAAGATTAATTTGCCAAAATCCATCTTTTGCATCTAACACTGTGAACACTTTAGCTTTTGTAATCCTTGGAAGGATATCTTCAATAGTGGTCATAGGATAGTGAGACCTCTTTATTGCAACATTCAAGTCCTTTGGGTCTATACAAATGCGCAGTTTACCCAAGGGTTTCTTAACAGCTACCATACTGCTGATCCAATCTGTGGGAGTGATTACTTTTGCTAGCACCCCTCGTTTGACTAAGCAGTCAATTTCTTTCCGAAGATCAGATTCTAAGGCTTTTGGTACTCTACATGGTTGATGTTGTACAAGTTTTACCGCAGGGTCAACTTCTATGTGGTATTTCCCTGGTAAGCAACCTAATCCTTCGAACACATCACCAAATTTATCCATCAGCTGTTTGTGATTCAGCGAAGTTCCGTGGTCAGTCACACTGTTTACAGTGTTTAATGTCAACAGACCCATTTTTGTACAAGCATCAGCTGACAACAAAGTTACTTGGTCTACATCAACTACTAGGAATACAAAGTCATGCGATTTGTTTCCATCTGTGCACTTAATTGTGCACTGTCCTTCCGACAGCATTCTTGTATCATCATAGAGCTTTATTCTTACATTGCTTTGCTCTAGCTTAGGATTGCCATCTTGCACTATCCTGCAGTATTCATTTAAACTGATTACATTGCAAGTGGAGCCTGTGTCCAGCTGACATTTAACCTTGCGAGTACATTTTCCGACAGTCATTTTCATATTCATTTCTGAATAAACTGAAAACAACAATTCACTAGATTCAGACCGGCCTCGGTGGCGTCGTGGTAGGCCATCGGTCTACAGGCTGGTAGGTACTGGGTTCGGATCCCAGTCGAGGCATGGGATTTTTAAACCAGATACCGACTCCAAACCCTGAGTGAGTGCACCGCAAGGCTCAATGGGTAGGTGTAAACCACTTGCACCGACCAGTGATCCATAACTGGTTCAACAAAGGCCATGGTTTGTGCTATCCTGCCTGTGGGAAGTGCAAATAAAAGATCCCTTGCTGCTAATCGGAAGAGTAGCCCATGTAGTGGCGACAGCAGGTTTCCTCTCAAAATCTGTGTGGTCCGTAACCATATGTCTGATGCCATATAACCGTAAATAAAATGTGTTGAGTGCATCGTTAAATAAAACATTTCTTTCTTTCACTAGATTCAGAGCACTCGGAACTACAGTCATCTTCTACTGCATGTATTCTCTTTGACAGTTGTGTGCGGGACTGTCTGCAAACTGAATGAAAATGATTCTTCTTGTTGCATTTCGAACAAGTCTGACCATATGCAGGACATTTATTTTTATCTTTGACATGCGTTTTCCCACAGTATTTGCAAGATATTTTTTCTCTTTTGTCTCTCTCGGGCTTTGCTCCATATCGCAACTGAAAAGATATTTTGCTTCTATCTTTTCTACCCGATTCTTTTTTCTTTGCAGCATAGTTCACTGACTGAACTTCAGATTCCTTCAACTTTCTCAGCTGTTGAGAAGTTATTTCACTGGTTCTGCACATGACTATCGCTCTCTTAAGAGTAAGTTCTGGCTCTCGCAGCATTCTAGACCTTGCACCTCCATCATTAGTACCTAAGACAATTCTATCCCTGATCAGTTCATCTCGAAGTATGTCATATGCACATGACTCAGTTAAACTTCACAGCGTAGAGACGTAAGTATCTATGCTTTCCGATGGTGCTTGATCAGTAGTGTTAAATATGTATCGTTCATATATAACGTTTGTTTTGGGCTCAAAATGTTTCTGAAGTGCTTTGAGGATTTCACTCTCTTTTTTTCTATCTTCTTCTAATATAGCTAGATGCTGATAAATCATGTAGCAGTCTTTTCCCATCACTCTTAAAAGTGTTGCTACCCTAATGTTCTGATTTTTTTTATCTAACTCGGTTGCTATTTTGTAATTGTTTCACTGTGAACTAAAAAACTTCCAGTTGCTTTTAAAATCACCTTTTATTACCATTGGCGCTGGAACGGGAATGCCTCCTGATGCCATAATCAAGATTTGTTTTCTGTACCGTACAATTTTATTTATTTTTTTCGGACAGTATACCTTTTAACTGTTTCAAGTGTTTGTGCCTGCTTTCATCACAAACGAAACATTTATTAGTGTCACTCGAATCGAAACGATGATTAAACTGTATAAATGTTTGTTGTTTTTTGTTTTGTTTTTGTTTTGTTTTTTATTTCACTATTCATGAGTCACATGAAGCTGTATTTGTGGACGTCACTTTTGCAATGTGATTTTCGCGGGGGTTTTTCCCCGTCATGAGCCGATGACATTTCACATGGATATTTAGGCAGTTTTAGACAGTACCAGGCTTTAAATCAGTGCAGATTGCTTTACGGTTACTTAACTGTCCTATGCATTCCATTTTTAACAGCGAAACCACTTCTGACGCCATGTTGTTAGACTGGCCTTTAATGCAGAACCCTAGGAACACACAAACTGTGACGTAATACACATTAGTACTACATAGTATAGAGAGCGACAATATGTTGCCTACATCGTAACAATGTACACCAGTTAATACACTGTCACAATGTACACCAGTTAATACTTTCACAATGTACACCAGTTAATACTGTCACAATGTACACCAGTTAATATACACGGTCACAATGTACACCAGTTAATACTTTCACAATGTACACCAGTTAATACACTAACAATGGACACCAGTTAATACTTTCACAATGTACACCAGTTAAGTTACAAAGTACATTGTTAGTTAATACACTGTCACAAAGTACACCAGTTAATACTGTCACAAAATACATTGTCAGTTAATACAGTCACAAAGTACACCAGTTAATACACTGTCACAAAATACACCAGTTAATACACTGTCACAAATACCTGTTGACTGTCACAAAGTACACCAGTTAATACATCCTCACAAAGTACATAATTTAATACACTGTCACAAAGTACACCAGTTGATACTGTCACAAAGTACACCAGTAGATACTGTCACAAAGTACACCAGTTAATACACTGTCACAATGTACATCAGTTAATACACTGTCACAATGTACACCAATTAATACACGGTCACGATGTACACCAGTCGATATACTGTCACAATGTACACCAGTTGATACACTGTCACAATGTACACCAGTTAATACACTGTCACAAAATACATTGTCAGTTAATAGTCACAAAGTACACCAGGTAATACAGTCACAATGAACACCAGTTAATACACCGTCACAATGTACATCAGTTAATACACTGTCACAACGTACATCAGTTAATACACTGTCACAATTGAAGACCAGTTAATACACCGTCACAATGAACACCAGTTAGTACACTGTCACAATGAACACCAGTTAATACACTCACAAAGTACACCAGTTAATACACTGTCACAAAGTACACCAGTTAATACATTGTCACAATGTACACCAGTTAATACACTGTCACAATGAACACCAGTTAATACACTCACAAAGTACACCAGTTAATATAGTATATCACAAAGTACACCAGTGAATACATTGTCACAAAGTACACCAGTTAATACACTGTCACAAAGTACACCAGTTAATACACTGTGACAATGAAAACCAGTTAATACACCATCACAATGTACATCAGTTAATACACTGTCACAAATGAACACCAGTTAATACACTGTCACACAATGAACACCAGTTAATACACCGTCACAATGAACACCAGTTAATACACTGTCACAATGAACACCAGTTAATACACTCACAAAGTATACCAGTTAATACACTGTCACAAAGTACACCAGTTAATACATTGTCACAATGTACACCAGTTAATACAGTCACAAAGTACACCAGTTAATACACTGTCACAAAGTGCACCAGTTAATACACTGTCACAATGAACACCAGTTAATACACTCACAAAGTACACCAGTTAATACGCTGTCACAAAGTACACCAGTTAATACACTGTCACAAATACACCAGTTGATATACTGTCACAAAATACACAAGTTAATACATCCTCACAAAGTACATCACTTAATACACTGTCACAAAGTACACCAGTTGATACTTTCAGAAAGTACACCAGTTGATACACTGTCACAAAGTACACCAGTAAATACACTGTCACAAAGTACACCAGTAAATACAATGTCACAATGTACACCAGTTAATACACCGTCACAAAGCACATCAGTTACTACACTGTCACAATGTACACCAGTTAATACTGTCACAATGTACAATGTACACCAGTTAATACACCATCACAAAGTACATCAGTTAATGCACTGTCACAATGTACACCAGTTAATACACCATCACAAAGTACATCAGTTAATACACTGTCACAATGTACACCAGTTAATACACCGTCACAATGTACACCAGTTAATACAGTCACAATGTACACCAGTTAATACAGTCACAATGTACACCAGTTAATACACCGTCACAATGTACACCAGTTAATACACCGACACAATGTACACCAGTTAATACACTGTCACGATGTACACCAGTTAATACACTGTCACAATGTACACCAGTTAATACACTGTCACAATGTACATCAGTTAATAGTCACAATTGAACATCATTTAATACACTGTCACAATGTACACCAGTTAATACACCGTCACAATGTACACCAGTTAATATATGGTCACAATGTACATCAGTTAATACACTGTCACAATTGAACACCAGTTAATACACTGTTGTACAGTCATTCAATTAATAAATTATCAGTTATCTTTATTTAAATGCCATCCTTAAATTATTTATTTTTATTATAATTTGAAAGCAATAAAAAAAAAAGATTTTATTGAGGAAAAATTAGTTGATTAGTTTATTTGTAAATAACAGTCTTAGATATGCTGTTGTTTGTTACAGTGAACTGTCATAATATTGTGTTTGTTGCTATGTACTGTTATAATATTATGTTTGTTACCAAGTACTGTTATAATATTGTTTGTTACAGTGTACTGTTATAATATTCTGTTTGTTACTGTGTAGTTATAATATTCTGTTAGTTACAGTGTACTTTTATAATATTATTTTTGTTACTGTGTACTGTTATAATATTCTGTTTGTGACCAAGTACTGTTATAATATTGTTTGTTACCAAGTACTGTTATAACATTCTGTCTGTTACTGTGTACTGATATGATATTGTTTGTTGCTGTGTACTGTTATAATATTCTGTGTGTTACTGTGTACCATTATAATATTCTGTGTGTTGCTGTATACTGTTATAATATATTTTGTTACAGTGTACTGTTATAATATTAAGTTTGTTACAGTGTACTGTTATAATATTAAGTTTGTTACTGTGTCCTGTTATAATATTAAGTTTGTTACTGTGTACTGTTATAATATTCTGTGTGTTACTGTGTACTGTTATAATATTCTGTGTGTTACTGTGTACTGTTATAATATTTTATTCGTTACCATGTACTGTTATAATATTGTTTGTTACCGTGTAGTTATAATATTGTTTGTTACTGAGTACTGTTATAAAATTCTCTGTGTTACTGCGTACTGTTATAATATTATCTTTGTTACTGTGTACTGTTATAATATTCTATTTGTTACAGTGTACTGTTATAATATTCTGTTTGTTATAGTGTATTGTTATAATATTCTGTTTGTTACTGTGTACTGATATAATATTGTTTGTTGCTGTGTACTGTTATAATATTCTGTTTGTTACCAAGTACTGTTATAATAGTTTGTTTTTTTACCAAGTACTGTTATAATATTGTGTGTGTTACTGAGTACTGTTATAATATTTTATTTGTTACAGTGTACTGTTCTAATATTGTTTGTTACTGTGTACTGTTATAATATTGTTTGTTAGTGTACTGTTCTAATATTGTTTGTTACTGTGTACTGATATAATATTGTTTATTGCTGTGTACTGTTATAATATTCTGTTTGTTACCAAGTACTGTTATAATATTCTGTTTGTTACCGAGTACTGTTATAATATTTTATTTGTTAAAGTGTACTGTTCTAATATTGTTTGTTACTGTGTACTGTTATGATATTGTTTGTTACAGTGTACTGCTCTAATATTGTTTGTTACTGTGTACCGATATAATATTGTTTGTTGCTGTGTACTGTTATATTGTTTGTTACTGTGTACTGTTATAATATTCTGTTTGTTACCAAGTACTGTTATAATATGTGTGTTACTGTGTACTGTTATAATATTTTATTTGTTACTGTGTACTGTTATAATATTGTTTGTTACCGTGTACCGTTATAATATTTTCTGTGTTACAGTGTACTGTTATAATATTAAGTTTGTTACTGTGTACTGTTATAATATTAAGTTTGTTACTGTGTACTGTTATAATATTAAGTTTGTTACTGTGTAGTTATAATATTATGCTTGTTACTGTGTACTGTTATATGCTTGTTACTGTGTACTGTTATAATATGCTTGTTACTGTGTACTGTTATATTCTGTTTGTTACCAAGTACTGTTATAATATTATGCTTGTTACTGTGTACTGTTATAATATTATGCTTGTTACTGAGTACTGTTATATTTTATTTGTTACAGTGTACTGTTCTAATATTGTTTGTTACTGTGTACTGTTATAATATTGTTTGTTACAGTGTACTGTTCTAATATTGTTTGTTACTGTGTACTGATATAATATTGTTTCTTGCTGTGTACTGTTATAATATTCTGTTTGTTACCAAGTACTGTTATAATATTCTGTTTGTTACCAAGTAGTTATAATATGTGTGTTACTGTGTACTGTTATAATATTTTATTTGTTACCGTGTACTGTTATAATATTGTTTGTTACCATGTAGTTATAATATTGTTTGTTACTGAGTACTGTTATAATATTTTCTGTGTTACTGCGTACTGTTACAATATTATGTTTGTAACTGTGTACTGTTATAATATTCTGTTTGTTACAGTGTACTGTTATAATATTCTGTTTGTTATAGTGTATTGTTATAATATTATGTTTGTTATAGTGTATTGTTATATTATGTTTGTTACAGTGTACTGTTATAATATTCTGTTTGTTACTGTGTACTGTTATAATATTATGTGTGTTACAAAGTACTGTTATAATATTATTTGTTATAGTGTACTGTTATAATACTATGCTTGTTACTGTGTACTGTTATAATATTCTCTGTGTTACTGCGTACTGTTATATTTTATTTGTTACTGCATACTGTTATAATATTAAGCTTGTTACAGTGTATTGTTATAATATTGGTTTGTTACAGTGTACTGTTATAATATTAAGTGTACTGTTATAATATTAAGTTTGTTACTGTGTACTGTTATAATATTCTGTGTGTTACTGTGTACTGTTATAATGTTCTGTGTGTTACCGTGTACTGTTATAATATTGTTTGTTACCGTGTAGTTATAATATTGTTTGTTACTGAGTAGTTATAATATTCTCTGTGTTACTGCGTACTGTTATAATATTATGTTTGTTACTGTGTACGGTTATAATATTCTATTTGTTAAGTGTACTGTTATAATATTATGTTTGTTATAGTGTATAGTTATAATATTCTGTTTGTTACAGTGTACTGTTATAATATTCTGTTTGTTACTGTGTACTGTTATAATATTCTGTTTGTTACCAAGTACTGTTATAATATTCTGTTTGTTACCAAGTACTGTTATAATATTCTGGTTTTTACCGTGTACTGTTATAATATTCTGTGTGTTACTGTATACTGTTATAATATTAAGTTTGATACAGTGTACTGTTATAATATTGTTTGTTAATGTGTAGTTATATTCTGTTTGTTACCAAGTACTGTTATACTATTATTTGTTACAGTGTACTGTTATAATACTATGCTTGTTACTGTGTACTGTTATAATATTCTGTTCATTTCCAAGTACTGTTATAATATTGTTTGTTACAGTGTACTGTTATAATATTATGCTTGTTACTGTGTACTGTTATATTCTGCTTGTTACCAAGTATTGTTATATTATTATTTGTTACAGTGTACTGTTATAATACTATGCTTGTTACTGTGTACTGTTATAATATTCTGTTTGTTTCCAAGTACTGTTATAATATTGTTTGTTACAGTGTACTGTTATAATATTATGTTGTTACTGTGTATTGTTATATTATGTTTGTTAACAAGTACTGTTATATTATTTGTTACAGTGTACTGTTATAATATTATGCTTGTTACTGTGTACTGTTATAATATTCTGTTTGTTATCAAACAGTTATGATATTATTACAGTGTACTGTTATAATATTATGGTTGTTACTGTGTATTGTTATAATATTCTGTTTGTTACCAAGTAGTGTTATAATATTATGTCTATTATTGTGTACTGGTATAACAGTGTTTGTTACTGTGTACTGTTATAATATTCTGTTTGTTACAGTGTATTGTTATAATATACTGTTTGTTACTGTGTGGTTATAATATACTGTTTGTTACTGAGTACTGTTATAATATACTTTTTGTTACTGAGTACTGTTACTATATACTGTTTGTTACTGTGTATTGTTATAATATACTGTTTATTACTGTGTATTATTATTATATACTGTTTGTCACTGCTTCATATCAGACACCATTCTCTGGTCCGTTATCATCAACAGTAAGTCTGTTTAATACATGAAAATACAATGTACAAGCAAATAAATTATTTGCTAGAATAATAATATGAAGAAGAAGCAATAGTAGTATTAGTAGTAGAAGAAGAAGGACATTTTAATTATTACTTCTATTGTTTCAATACTTGTGTGCTGCTCTAAGTATATTACCATATACCATGTACCATAGTGCATTGGCTAACACAACAAAACATTACATTCAAATGCATTTACAGTGCACATCTTAAATATGTGAGAAAAACATGAAGATTTACCGTCAAAAGCATAACAAAGAGAGTAGGCCACGTGTAGCATCCTGAACATTAACAAGTGAAAGTATTACATATTGCACAATGTGATCTTGCTGTAAGCAGAACATGAAATGCGCGTCCAGTCACGCATTGTTTCTTTAAGCTTCTTTCAGAGTTTTCTACATCATCGACTGGTACACACATGTACAATCAAAGCTCAGTGGTTTAGGAAAGCTAGTGCGGTGACATAATAACTGATATACAATAGATCTGTAATCAAAACACTTCTCTAGATACAAATACAGGTTTGTATTTATTCATGATAGTGCAGTGAGTACATGTATGTGTGTGTCATTTTCATTTCTTTTTTTCTTTAGGATTTGGTTTGGTTAATATTTATTGTTTATCAATAATAATATTAATTTTGTCAAAAAGATTTAATGCTGAAGTTTACACGCCAATACTGAAAAATATCAATTATGTTTGTTGTATAAACAAAATTACATTTGAGCGACTGTGTATATGTGTTTTGTGTATTTCAAATTTTCCTCTCTCCCATGTGACTCTGTTATCTGCAAACTGACTAAACTACACCAGTACACTACTGGTGTTATATGAAAGACAAGGAAAGCAAGTTTTTAATCTTCAGAATTTAGCAACGAAATCAATTTTTAATTTTTCCATACCCATAAGAAACATTGCTTAAACTTAGACACAATCAAAGATCAACAGTCTACACATACCTGTATAGGAAGAGATGATAATAAACTTTTTAAAAACACTAGATCAATAATCTACACCTACCTGTAGAGGAAGCGAGGGCAATGAGCAGAAATCAAACAGATCATCTAGAGGGTTGGTAATTCCTCCGTTGTTTGTGTGAACAGCCGCAGTATCATCCGCACCTCCCAGATCGGTAGAGTCTGTGGTAGTACCGACTGCCGCAAACAAGTCAAAGTGATCATCATCCAGGAGAGAGGTGTGGGCTGTTTGCCCTGTGAGAGAATCATCGGCAGAGTCCATCGCGGTGTCGACATCATGTCGTGTGACAGAATCATCGGCAGAGTCCATCACGGCGAGATGTCGAGCAACTGTTACATGTGTACAGAGATGTCACAAGGTTAATCACACGCCAAACACAGGCAGTTACCGGGGCTGGCCCTGTGCAGAGAAAACACAACCTGTCTATACAGATGTACACACTGTTTATAGTCTGTCTATAATTAACATGTTATGACTGTCACTACAAAGGTACACACTGTTTATAGTCTGTATAATTAACATGTTATGACTGTCACTACAAAGGTACACACTGTTTATAGTCTGTCTATAATTAACATGTTATGACTGTCTATACAGATGTACACACTGTTTATAGTCTGTCGATAATTAACATGTTATGACTGTCACTACAGACATACACAGTTTATAGTCTGTCGATAATTAACAAATTATGACTGCCACTACAAAGGTATTCACTATTTAGTCTGTTTAGTCTGTTACATACACACCACTGATAAGAGCAGCCATTTACTGAAAGGTATCTCTACCTATTTCTTACACACCCATGTAAGAGACCACCTGCTGTAGGTCAAAGTCATCTCCACACCCATGTAAGAGACCACCTGCTGTAGGTCAATGTCGTCTCCACACCCATGTAAGAGACCACCTGCTGTAGGTCAATGTCGTCTCCACACCCATGTAACGGACCACCTGCTGTAGGTCAATGTCGTCTCCACACCCATGTAAGGGACCACCTGCTGTAGGTCAATATCGTCTCCACACCCAAGTAAGAGACCACCTGCTGTAGGTCAATATCGTCTCCACACCCATGTAAGAGACCACCTGCTGTAGGTCAATATCGTCTCCACACCCATGTAAGAGACCACCTGCTGTAGGTCCATGTCGTCTCCACACCCATGTAAGGGACCACCTGCTGTTGGTCAATGTCGTCTCCACACCCATGTAAGGGACCACCTGCTGTTGGTCAATGTCGTCTCCACACCCATGTAAGGGACCACCTGCTGTTGGTCAATGCCGTCTCCACACCCATGTAAGGGACCACCTGCTGTTGGTCAATGTCGTCTCCACACCCATGTAAGAGACCACCTGCTGTAGGTCAATGTCTCCACACCCATGTAAGGGACCACCTGCTGTAGGTCAATGTCGTCTCCACACCCATGTAAGAGACCACCTGCTGTAGGTCAATGTCGTCTCCACACCCATGTAAGAGACCACCTGCTGTAGGTCAATGTCGTCACCACACCCATGTAAGAGACCACCTGCTGTAGGTCAATGTCTCCACACCCATGTAAGGGACCACCTGCTGTAGGTCAATGTCATCTCCACACCCATGTAAGGGACCACCTGCTGTAGGTCAATGTCGTCTCCACACCCATGTAAGGGACCACCTGCTGTTGGTCAATGCCGTCTCCACACCCATGTAAGGGACCACCTGCTGTAGGTCAATGTCGTCTCCACACCCATGTAAGGGACCACCTGCTGTTGGTCAATGCCGTCTCCACACCCATGTAAGAGACCACCTGCTGTAGGTCAATGTCGTCTCCACACGCATGTAAGAGACCACCTGCTGCAGGTCAATGTCGTCTCCACACCCATGTAAGGGACCACCTGCTGTAGGTCAATGTCGTCTCCACACCCATGTAAGAGACCACCTGCTGTAGGTCAATGTCTCCACACCCATGTAAGGGACCACCTGCTGTAGGTCAATGTCGTCTCCACACGCATGTAAGAGACCACCTGCTGCAGGTCAATGTCGTCTCCACACCCATGTAAGAGACCACCTGCTGCAGGTCAATGTCGTCACCACACCCATGTAAGAGACCACCTGCTGCAGGTCAATGTCGTCACCACACCCATGTAAGAGACCACCTGCTGCAGGTCAATGTCGTCACCACACCCATGTAAGAGACCACCTGCTGTAGGTCAATGTCATCTCCACATGATGACGGCATTCACTTCTGAGGCTTCCAAGTTATAACCAGTGTCCCGAGTAAACATATAAATGCATGATTTCATTTAGGAGATCACTTGTCATTATCTTACACTTAACCTAATGTTCGGATTTTATGTTTAGTGTTTGTCCGTTAAATGTAATTAAGAAATTACTTTTTCAGGGATGTAAGAAATAGAATGATACACATGTACCCGTTGGAGATGATTTATTTTACAACAAATGGTTTCCAACCATATTTAACTCACTTTTGCTCATTAGATACATTTGGCCACCAATCACTGTACGGTACATCGTATTCAACGCATACTCATGTATTATTCTCTGTATCAGCTACCCACATGGTAAGATACTCATTTAACTTTTTAGTATGAATAGCATTGTTTTGCTTGTCAACAATATTAAATTAAGAGATGGAAACACAGACCTAGACAAACAAACTGTCGTCATCTCTGACCGATACACAACACCTTATCTCACCTCATCTATATTGACAAACAGTGAGAAAAGAAAACGTATAGACTAAACCTTGAGTTTTCTACCTACATATAAGTAGTGTATGTTGGCAAACGAAGAAACACTACACACAGTAAACAGCCTACAAAGACAGCAGGGACAATGTGTGAGGAGAGTCCACATGCTACCCAGTGTGAGGAGAGTCCACATGCTACCCAGTGTGAGGAAAGTCCACATGCTACCCAGTGTGAGGAGAGTCCACATGTTACAGGTAATGTAGAACTCTGCAGAGTTCCTGCTTGTAAACAACACTCAACTGATGACAGCTTGAGTGGTTCACAGCAGGGGCAGCAACAAGCTATGTCATCCTTCAAATGTGCCCCAGTGGACATGGTGTCAGAAGTGTACCTTACTTTGATGTAGTGTCCTCTCTCACAATGTCCTCTAAAACAATTCCAATTTTTTTTTCCAGTCCAGCAAGATTTTCTTGGGGAGAGGGTTTTTTTTTTTTTTAAGGGGAGTGTTTGTTTTGTTTGTTTTTTGAGGGACTGGTTAACATTTTATCCAGGTATTTTATTTTTATTCAAAGTTGCCTATAACCTATGTTTAATGCCCCCTCCCTTCCCCTTCTTGTTTTGGGTATGAACCATAACTGGATCTTAATTTAAATCAGTTCTACCTACCAATGTATCACAGTGTTGGTTATTACAGATTAGATCTGCATGACATTGTTATACTATAGCCATTTGGTGTAAAACATTGTTATACTATAGTGATTTGGTGTAAAAGAGAAGAAACCTGCTGTCACCACATGGGCTACTCCTACTGAAAAAAGTACAACTTTGTTTTGTTTAACGACACCACTAGAGCGCACTGATTTATTAATCATTGGTTAATAATTAAATTTCTGTTACATTCATTTAAGAATTGACCGCAAATTTTTTTGGTTCATGCAAGTATGAACCGAAAAACACGATGTGCACACTGTATGAGTTTGTTCAATTCTTGATTAATGTAAAAAATTACGTTGGTAATTTTATATTGGTAATTTGTCTTACTGAGTATTACTGTTTTAACCAAAAAAATTATTCTAAATAAAATATGAACTTTTAATGTTATTATTATTAAGTATGCTTCAAATTTAATTACAAGTATTGTCTGTTATTCCTTTTACGTTCATCTGGGTATGAACAAACAAAATCATCTGCAATCTTATGCGAGAACGGTTCGCGATTCAAATATTTTAGTTTGCAGATTGAACATAAAAGAAATAACAGACAATCCTTAATTAGATGTCAGTCATTTAGTAC
The DNA here is from genome assembly GCF_016097555.1 of Gigantopelta aegis. Taxonomy (NCBI): domain Eukaryota; kingdom Metazoa; phylum Mollusca; class Gastropoda; order Neomphalida; family Peltospiridae; genus Gigantopelta; species Gigantopelta aegis. Next base: position 992,234 of record NC_054701.1, read on the forward strand.
TTTTGGCATAGTCTAAGAGAGGTATCTTTTATATGTACCATCACACAGACAGGATAGTACATGCCACAGCCTTTAATATCCTAGTCGTTGTGCACTGGCTTGAACGAGAGGCAGATAGGCCCCAAACAGTATCACAGTCTCTGTAAAACAGTATCACAGTTTCTACAAAACAGTATCACAGTCTCTGTAAAACAGTATCACAGTCTCTACAAAACAGTATCACAGTCTCTACAAAACAGTATCAGTCTCTGTAAAACAGTATCACAGTCTACAAAACAGTATCACAGTCTCTACAAAACAGTATCACAGTCTCTGTAAAACAGTATCACAGTCTCTGCAAAACAGTATCACAGTCTCTGCAAAACAGTATCAGTCTCTACAAAACAGTATCAGTCTCTGTAAAACAGTATCAGTCTCTACAAAACAGTATCACAGTCTCTACAAAACAGTATCACAGTCTCTGCAAAAGAGTATCAGTCTCTACAAAACAGTATCACAGTCTCTGCAAAACAGTATCACACTCTCTACAAAACAGTATCACAGTCTCTGCAAAACAGTATCAGTATACAAACCAGTATCACAGTCTCTGTAAAACAGTATCACAGTCTCTGCAAAACAGTATCACAGTCTCTACAAAACAGTATCACAGTCTCTACAAAACAGTATCAGTCTCTGCAAAACAGTATCAGTCTCTACAAAACAGTATCAGTCTGCAAAACATTATCAGTCTACAAAACAGTACCACAGTCTCTACAAAACAGTATCAGTCTCTACAAAATAGTACCAGTCTCTACAAAACAGTATCAGTCTGCAAAACATTATCAGTCTACAAAACAGTATCAGTCTCTACAAAACAGTATCACAGTCTCTGCAAAACAGTATCACAGTCTCTACAAAACAGTATTACAGTCTCTGCAAAACAGTATCAGTCTCTGCAAAACAGTATCAGTCTCTGCAAAACAGTATCACAGTCTCTACAAAACAGTATCACAGTCTCTACAAAACAGTATCAGTCTCTACAAAACAGTATCACATCAGTCTCTACAAAACAGTATCACAGTCTCTACAAAACAGTATCACAGTCTGTACAAAACAGTATAACAGTCTCTACAAAACAGTATCAGTCTACAAACCAGTATCACAGTATACATAACAGTATCAGTCTCTACAAAACAATATCTGTCTACAAAACAGTACCAATCTCTACAAAACAGTACCAGTCTCTACAAAACAGTACCGGTCTCTACAAAACAGTATCAGTCTGCAAAACATTATCAGTCTACAAAACAGTACCACAGTCTCTACAAAACAGTATCAGTCTCTACAAAATAATACCAGTCTCTACAAAACAGTATCAGTCTGCAAAACATTATCAGTCTACAAAACAGTATCACAGTCTCTACAAAACAGTATCAAAGTCTCTGCAAAACAGTATCACAGTCTCTGCAAAACAATATCAGTCTCTGCAAAACTGTATCACAGTCTCTACAAAACAGTATCACAGTCTCTACAAAACAGTATCAGTTTCTACAAAACAGTATCACAGTCTCTACAAAACAGTATCACAGTATACATAACAGTATCACAGTCTCTACTAAACAATATCAGTCTACAAAACAGTACCACAGTCTCTACAAAACAGTACCAGTCTCTACAAAACAGTACCAGTCTCTACAAAACAGTATCAGTCTGCAAAACATTATCAGTCTACAAAACAGTATCACAGTCTCTACAAAACAGTACCAGTCTCTACAAAACAGTATCAGTCTGCAAAACATTATCAGTCTACAAAACAGTATCAGTCTCTACAAAACAGTATCAGTCTCTACAAAACAGTATCACAGTCTCTACAAAACAGTATCAGTCTACAAAACAGTACCAGTCTGCAAAACATTATCAGTCTACAAACCAGTACCACAGTCTCTACAAAACAGTATCAGTCTCCACAAAACAGTATCAGTCTCTACAAAACAGTATCAGTCTCCACAAAACAGCATCAGTCTCTACAAAACAGTATCAGTCTCTGCAAAACAGTATCACAGTCTCTACAAAACAGTATCACAGTCTCTACAAAACAGTATCAGTCTCTACAAAACAGTATCACAGTCTCTGCAAAACAGTATCACAGTCTCTACAAAACAGTATTACAGTCTCTGCAAAACAGTATCAGTCTCTGCAAAACAGTATCAGTCTCTGCAAAACAGTATCACAGTCTCTACAAAACAGTATCACAGTCTCTACAAAACAGTATCAGTCTCTACAAAACTATCACGTCAGTCTCTACAAAACAGTATCACATCAGTCTCTACAAAACAGTATCACAGTCTGTACAAAACAGTATAACAGTCTCTACAAAACAGTATCAGTCTACAAACCAGTATCACAGTATACATAACAGTATCAGTCTCTACAAAACAATATCTGTCTACAAAACAGTACCAATCTCTACAAAACAGTACCAGTCTCTACAAAACAGTACCGGTCTCTACAAAACAGTATCAGTCTGCAAAACATTATCAGTCTACAAAACAGTACCACAGTCTCTACAAAACAGTATCAGTCTCTACAAAATAGTACCAGTCTCTACAAAACAGTATCAGTCTGCAAAACATTATCAGTCTACAAAACAGTATCACAGTCTCTACAAAACAGTATCAAAGTCTCTGCAAAACAGTATCACAGTCTCTGCAAAACAATATCAGTCTCTGCAAAACTGTATCACAGTCTCTACAAAACAGTATCACAGTCTCTACAAAACAGTATCAGTTTCTACAAAACAGTATCACAGTCTCTACAAAACAGTATCACAGTATACATAACAGTATCACAGTCTCTACTAAACAATATCAGTCTACAAAACAGTACCACAGTCTCTACAAAACAGTACCAGTCTCTACAAAACAGTACCAGTCTCTACAAAACAGTATCAGTCTGCAAAACATTATCAGTCTACAAAACAGTATCACAGTCTCTACAAAACAGTACCAGTCTCTACAAAACAGTATCAGTCTGCAAAACATTATCAGTCTACAAAACAGTACCAGTCTCTACAAAACAGTACCAGTCTCTACAAAACAGTACCAGTCTCTACAAAACAGTACCAGTCTGCAAAACATTATCAGTTTACAAAACAGTATCACAGTCTCTACAAAACAGTATCACAGTCTCTGCAAAACAGTATCACAGTCTCTACAAAACAGTATCAGTCTCTGCAAAACAGTATCAGTCTCTGCAAAACAGTATCACAGTCTCTACAAAACAGTATCAGTCTCTACAAAACAGTATCACAGTCTCTACAAAACAGTATCACAGTCTCTACAAAATAGTATCAGTCTACAAAACAGTACCAGTCTGCAAAACATTATCAGTCTACAAACCAGTACCACAGTCTCTACAAAACAGTATCAGTCTCCACAAAACAGTATCAGTCTCTACAAAACAGTATCAGTCTCCACAAAACAGTATCAGTCTCTACAAAACAGTATCAGTCTCCACAAAACAGTATCAGTCTCTACAAAACAGTATCACAATTTCTACAAAACAGTATCACAGTTCCCACAAAACAGTATCAGTCTGCAAAACATTATCAGTCTACAAAACAGTATCACAGTCTCTACAAAACAGTATCACAGTCCCTGCAAAACAGTATCACAGTCTCTACAAAACAGTATCACAGTCTCTGCAAAATAGTATCAGTCTGCAAAACAGTATCACAGTCTACAAAACAGTATCACAGTCTCTACAAAACAGTACCAGTCTCTACAAAGAGTACCAATCTCTACAAAACAGTATCAGTCTGCAAAACATGATCAGTCTACAAAAGAGTACCAGTCTCTACAAAACAGTACCAGTCTCTACAAAACAGTATCACAGTCTCTACAAAACAGTATCACAGTCTCTACAAAACAGTATCACGTCAGTCTCTACAAAACAGTATCACAGTCTCTACAAAACAGTATCACAGTCTCTACAAAACAGTATAACAGTCTCTAGAAAACAGTATCAGTCTACAAACCAGTATCACAGTATACATAACAGTATCACAGTCTCTACAAAACAATATCAGTCTACAAAACAGTACCACAGTCTCTACAAAACAGTACCAGTCTCTACAAAACAGTATCACAGTCTCTGCAAAACAGTATCACAGTCTCTACAAAACAGTATCACAGTCTCTGCAAAACAGTATCAGTCTCTGCAAAACAGTATCACAGTCTCTACAAAACAGTATCACAGTCTCTACAAAACAGTATCACAGTCTCTACAAAACAGTATCACGTCAGGCTCTACAAAACAGTATCACAGTCTCTACAAAACAGTATCACAGTCTCTACAAAACAGTATCAGTCTCTGCAAAACAGTATCAGTCTCTGCAAAACAGTATCACAGTCTCTACAAAACAGTATCACGTCAGGCTCTACAAAACAGTATCACAGTCTCTACAAAACAGTATAACAGTCTCTACAAAACAGTATAACAGTCTCTACAAAACAGTATCAGTCTACAAACCAGTATCACACAAACCAGTATCACAGTATACATAACAGTATCACAGTCTCTACAAAACAATATCAGTCTACAAAACAGTACCACAGTCTCTACAAAACAGTACCAGTCTCTACAAAACAGTACCAGTCTCTACAAAACAGTATCAGTCTGCAAAACATTATCAGTCTACAAAATAGTACCACAGTCTCTATAAAACAGTATCAGTCTCTACAAAACAGTACTGGTCTCTACAAAACAGTATCAGTCTGCAAAACATTATCAGTCTACAAAACAGTATCACAGTCTCTACAAAACAGTATCAGTCTCTACAAAACAGGATCAGTCTCTACAAAACAGTACCACAGTCTCTACAGAACAGTATCAGTCTACAAAACAGTATCACAGTCTCTACAAAACAGTATCAGTCTCTACAAAACAGTATCACAGTCTCTACAAAACAGTATCAGTCTACAAAACAGTACCAGTTTCTACAAAACAGTATTAGTCTGCAAAACATTATCGGTCTCCAAAACAGTATCAGTCTCTACAAAACAGTATCACAGTCTCTACAAAACAGTATAACAGTCTCTACAAATCAGTATCAGTCTACAAACCAGTATCACAGTATACATAACAGTATCACAGTCTCTACTAAACAATATCAGTCTACAAAACAGTACCACAGTCTCTACAAAACAGTACCAGTCTCTACAAAACAGTATCAGTCTGCAAAACATTATCAGTCTACAAAACAGTATCACAGTCTCTACAAAACAGTATCACAGTCTCTGCAAAACAGTATCACAGTCTCTACAAAACAGTATCACAGTCTCTGCAAAACAGTATCAGTCTCTGCAAAACTGTATCACAGTCTACAAAACAGTATCAGTCTCTACAAAACAGTATCAGTCTCTACAAAACAGTATCACGTCAGTCTCTACAAAACAGTATCACATCAGTCTCTACAAAACAGTATCAGTCTCTACAAAACAGTATCAGTCTACAAACCAGTATCACAGTATACATAACAGTATCACAGTCTCTACAAAACAGTACCAGTCTCTACAAAACAGTACCAGTCTCTACAAAACAGTATCAGTCTGCAAAACATTATCAGTCTACAAAACAGTATCACAGTCTCTACAAAACAGTATCACAGTCTCTATAAAACAGTACCACAGTCTCTGCAAAACAGTATCAGTCTCTGCAAAACAGTATCTACAAAACAGTATCACAGTCTCTACAAAACAGTATCACGTCAGTCTCTACAAAACAGTATCACAGTCTCTACAAAACAGTATCACAGTCTACAAACCAGTATCACAGTCTCTACAAAACAGTATCACAGTCTCTACAAAACAGTATCAGTCTCTACAAAACAGTATCAGTCTGCAAAACATTATCAGTCTACAAAACAGTACCACAGTCTCTACAAAACAGTATCAGTCTCTACAAAACAGTACTGGTCTCTACAAAACAGTATCAGTCTGCAAAACATTATCAGTCTACAAAACAGTATCACAGTCTCTACAAAACAGTATCAGTCTCTACAAAACAGGATCAGACTCTACAAAACAGTATCACAGTCTCTACAAAACAGTATCAGTCTACAAAACAGTATCACAGTCTCTACAAAACAGTATCAGTCTCTACAAAACAGTATCACAGTCTCTACAAAACAGTATCAGTCTACAAAACAGTACCAGTCTCTACAAAACAGTACCAGTCTCTACAAAACAGTATCAGTCTGCAAAACATTATCGGTCTCCAAAACAGTATCAGTCTCTACAAAACAGTATCAGTCTCTACAAACCAGTATGACAGTATACATAACAGTATCACAGTCTCTACAAAACAGTATCAGTCTCTACAAACCAGTATCACAGTCTCTACAAAACAGTATCAGTCTCTACAAACCAGTATCACAGTATACATAACAGTATCACAGTCTCTACAAAACAGTATTAGTCTCTACAAACCAGTATCACAGTATACATAACAGTATTAGTCTCTACAAAACAGCCCCTTGGTTGGGCCCGTGTATCATATAGCATTTTCCTTTTCAGCTACATTTTGTGACAAAGACAGACTTATATATTACTAGTTTGCCTTCTCTTTCATGTTGAAATGAAAAGACGTATGTATAGTTTGAATTATCAACACACAAGGTGAGTTTTCAGTAAGAACAATCAAGGATGGCTGGACAGGGAGAATAACATGGCCCAGTTAGAACATCATATGGTGATTACTGTTTATCATACTCAAGAGAAAAAGAGTTTTCACAGATCCTGTGTGATCCCATCAACATTAAAATAACTGGCACTGTTTACCAGGAGATCAATGAAATGTGCTTGATAAACAAGCAAAAGAGATCTCAAACATTTCTATTAATGTGTTTGTTTTATGTTAAGATTGTTTGTACAAGGAATTTTAACCAAGGCCTGGCTTTCTATAAGACATACATGTGCGTGTTTATTTAACATAAAGGTTTCTACAATACACCCTATCCAGCTTTGTATATACGGCAGTTATCACATGATCATATTGAAAGTAAGATATGCTGATACAGCAGTCTTTGAATGAATGTTTAATGACATACTATCAGGCTGGCCAAAAGCACTCATCCACTCGCCTAAGACGAGAAAAAATTTGCTAGGACAAGTACAATTTACAATTCAGTCATCTGCTGGGCAACCAAATTTCCAAACACAAACTGCCTCTTTATCACTTTTGTACACTTGCGATTTTTGTAACTCCATAGTCTGCAGTAAGCATTGTCCACCATTTCAAAGCTCTCACTCACTCATTCACTCATTCACTCACTCACTCACTCACTCACTCACTCACTCACTCACTCACTCACTCACTCACTCACTCTCTCTCTCTCTCTCTCTCTCTCTCTCTCTCTCTGTCATTCTCTCTCACTCTTTCCATCCCCTATGTACAGTGTGTGTGTGTGTGTGTGTGTGTGTGTGTTTATGTTTATGTTTGTGTGTGTATGTGTATGTGTGTGTGTGTGTGTGTACACGCATGTATCAGGCCCCTGGATTTGACAGGAAACAATAGTTTTTGTGTCGAAAGCGTATTATATTGAGTATCGTATTCAACAGGAAGTAGGCCCACGTCTTTGAATACCAGCCCCTCCTTTTTGAAGGCATTTAAGAAATTTGCCCTTTATTCGTAAGTCATGGTATTTCATATTGGTGTCTGTGAAGTAAATTGTCAAGAACATTGAAGGATTGAGAAAAAGCTGTTTAGAACGTTACGATCCAGCACATTACTAAAATGGATATAGACTCTTTGTAAAGTTAGTGAGCTCACGTATCACATGTGATGAAAAAGGAGGTCAGGGAATTCCCACCACACGGCTAGTTTTTCACTAACGTAATAGCGTTTCATGTTACGAAATTAGGTTGTCACTCTGCAAATTTTCGCATTTGTTTCCCAATTAAATTGATGTATTAAGTGTACATGCAATTAACATTTAATTAACTAAATGTTAAAGAACAGGCACACATGCAGGGAAATTTGTAACAGGGTCTAAGCAGTCTCCGACTGAGTCTGTGTGTCGGACTCACATTGAGAGCGCCAAATGCCAGAATTTTAAAGAAAAACTGAGGGTGTACTCTGCCTGAAAATTTTGAAAATTAAATGTCCTGAAATGCAATGTCCTGATTCATCCTAAAAATATAGAGGGGTATACTTTTTTAATATTTAAACACAAAACATCTCTTTGGTAGGTACACTCATTCATCGTGAACACACACCAAAAAAAGAAAAGAAAAAAGAAGAAGAAAAAAGCCTAACCCGAAATTATCTCAAAGTAGGATATTTTTTATGATCATTCTAAAATAAAGGATTAAAGTTAAAAAAAAAAATCATAAACTCATTTACAATTTCATTCTGATAGAAATTTTTTAGTTTTTTTTACATTCACAAATTAAGTGATATAAACATATTTAGTAATACAGGGCTTACAAATATTCTGTATGATGTGGAATTATTTGACAAGTACAGTATAAATTTTGATTTAAACTGCTTATGTTTTGGGACGAGTTAATTTTTGTGTGGATAAGTGAAATTTGAGTTACTTACTGCAAATTTTAGGATATGGCCAGCCCTGTACTATCATGCAGGAATCCAACATAATGTATGACTCCATAGTGAAAAATGAGAGTCAACAGGAGTAGAATAGAATAGAATAGAATAGAATAGAATAGATGTTTAACGACACCCCAGCACGAAATATACATTGGTTATTGGGTGTCAAAATATGATAAATGCAACGGGAGAAAGATAGGAGTGAAATTTATTTTACAAAAAATACATAATACTCTAGGTGCACATGTATGTAGTATTTCCAATAAAACATTTCTTACAAACTGCTCATTAATTATGTGTCATTGTTACTTTATTTCTCACAGCCAAACAATACTGAATGTCAAACATTCGGTAATTTTCACATAAAGTCTTACAGAGGAAACCCTTTATATTTTTCCATTAGTAGCAAGGGATCTTTTATATGCATCATCCCAGACAAGACTGTACATACCATGGCCTTTGATGTACCAGTCGAGGTGCAATGTCTAGAACAAGATATATCCTGATGAGCTTTACTACAGGGCTACATCATACCACTAACAAAGTAGAAGAAATGCAATCAGCAGCACAAGCCTCTTTATTTATAACACCGGCCTCGGTGGCGTCGTGGTTAGGCCATCGGTCTACAGGCTGGTAGGTACTGGGTTTGGATCCCAGTTGAGGCATGGGATTTTTAATCCAAATACCGACTCCAAACCCTGAGTTAGTGCTCCGCAAGACTCAATGGGTAGGTGTAAACCACTTGCACCGACCAGTGATCCATAACTGGTTCAACAAAGGCCATGGTTTGTGCTATCCTGCCTGTGGGAAGCGCAAATAAAAGATCCCTTGCTGCTAGTCGGAAGAGTAGCCCATGAAGTGGCGACAGCGGGTTTCCTCTCAAAATCTGTGTAGTCCTTAACCATATGTCTGACGCCATATAACCGTAAATAAAATGTGTTGAGTGCGTCGTTAAATAAAACATTTCTTTCTTTATTTATAATGTCATTATATTCACCCATTTAATGGTAGTCGGAAGAATGGGTTTCTAGAGCAATGAAAATTTTGGTTGTAATCATTTCACTTTTTCTCCCTTGTTGTTCCGTCCATGCTGACATTAAAAAAAGTAAAAAATAATAAATATATTTATGACACATTGGGCTATTTCTCATTCCAGCCAGTGTTACGACTTGTTAAACCAAAGGCCATGATATGTGCTATCCTGTCTGTTGGATCTTGCATATAACAGATCCCTTGCTACTGATGACAAAAAGTGGTGAGTTTCCTCTCTAAGACAGTAGACTATATGTGGGAATTACCAAATGTTTGACATCGAACAGCCGATGATTAATAAATCAAATTGATCTGGTGGTGCTGTTAAACAAAACAAACTGTAACCTTTAAGTACTGGGCAATACACTGTGCATCAACCTTTAAGTACTTGGCAATACACTGTGCATCAACCTTTAAGTACTGGGCAATACACCGTGCATCGAGTTACAAACTTTAACCTTTAAGTACTGGGCAATACACTGTGCATCAACCTTTAAGTACTGGGCAATACACTGTGCATCAACCTTTAAGTACTGGGCAATACACTGTGCATCAACCTTTAAGTACTGGGCAATACACTGTGCATCAACCTTTAAGTACTGGGCAATACACTAAAAACATTATTTTAAAATTATTACTGTTCAATACACATTTTTTAAAAAAAAATTTACCTTTAAGTACTACATACACTTTTTGTTATGTAGGCCTACAGCCCATACATGAAAAATCTTTTTTTTCTTTAAGTACTGGGCAATACACTGTGCATCAACCTTTAAGTACTGGGCAATACACTGTGCATCGGAAGCCCCTTACTCCATATATAAACAGTTAACCTTTAAGTACTGGGCAATACACCGTGCATCGAGTTACAAACTTTAACCTTTAAGTACTGGGCAATACACTGTGCATCAACCTTTAAGTACAACCTGTGCATAAGTACTGGGCAATACACTGTGCATCAACCTTTAAGTACTGGGCAATACACCGTGCATCGAAGTACTGGGCAATACACTGTGCATTAACCTTTAAGTACTGGGCAATACACTGTGCATCAACCTTTAAGTACTGGGCAATACACTGTGCATCAACCTTTAAGTACTGGGCAATACACTGTGCATCAACCTTTAAGTACTGGGCAATACACTGTGCATCAACCTTTAAGTACTGGGCAATACACTGTGCATCAACCTTTAAGTACTGGGCAATACACCGTGCATCGAGTTACAAACTTTAACCTTTAAGTACTGGGCAATACACTGTGCATCAACCTTTAAGTACTGGGCAATACACTGTGCATCAACCTTTAAGTACTGGGCAATACACTGTGCATCAACCTTTAAGTACTGGGCAATACACTGTGCATCAACCTTTAAGTACTGGGCAATACACTGTGCATCAACCTTTAAGTACTGGGCAATACACTGTGCATCAACCTTTAAGTACTGGGCAATACACTGTGCATCAACCTTTAAGTACTGGGCAATACACTGTGCATCAACCTTTAAGTACTGGGCAATACACCGTGCATCGAGTTACAAACTTTAACCTTTAAGTACTGGGCAATACACTGTGCATCAACCTTTAAGTACTGGGCAATACACTGTGCATCAACCTTTAAGTACTGGGCAATACACTGTGCATCAACCTTTAAGTACTGGGCAATACACTGTGCATCAACCTTTAAGTACAACCTTTAAGTACTGGGCAATACTGTTAAGTACTGGGCAATACACTGTGCATCAACCTTTAAGTACTGGGCAATACACCGTGCATCGAGTTACAAACTGTAACCTTTAAGTACTGGGCAATACACTGTGCATCAACCTTTAAGTACTGGGCAATACACCGTGCATCGAGTTACAAACTTTAACCTTTAAGTACTGGGCAATACACCGTGCATCGAGTTACCAACTGTAACCTTTAAGTACTGGGCAATACACTGTGCATCAACCTTTAAGTACTGGGCAATACACTGTGCATCAACCTTTAAGTACTGGGCAATACACCGTGCATCGAGTTACAAACTTTAACCTTTAAGTACTGGGCAATACACCGTGCATCGAGTTACCAACTGTAACCTTTAAGTACTGGGCAATACACCGTGCATCGAGTTACCAACTGTAACCTTTAAGTACTGGGCAATACACCGTGCATCGAGTTACCAACTGTAACCTTTAAGTACTGGGCAATACACCGTGCATCGAGTTACAAACTTTAACCTTTAAGTACTGGGCAATACACCGTGCATCGAGTTACCAACTGTAACCTTTAAGTACTGGGCAATACACCGTGCATCGAGTTACCAACTGTAACCTTTAAGTACTGGGCAATACACCGTGCATCGAGTTACCAACTGTAACCTTTAAGTACTGGGCAATACACCGTGCATCGAGTTACAAACTTTAACCTTTAAGTACTGGGCAATACACCGTGCATCGAGTTACCAACTGTAACCTTTAAGTACTGGGCAATACACCGTGCATCGAGTTACCAACTGTAACCTTTAAGTACTGGGCAATACACCGTGCATCGAGTTACCAACTGTAACCTTTAAGTACTGGGCAATACACCGTGCATCGAGTTACCAACTGTAACCTTTAAGTACTGGGCAATACACCGTGCATCGAGTTACCAACTGTAACCTTCAAGTACTGGGCAATACACCGTGCATCGAGTTACAAACTGTAACCTTTAAGTACTGGGCAATACACCGTGCATCGAGTTACCAACTGTAACCTTTAAGTACTGGGCAATACACCGTGCATCGAGTTACCTTTAAGTACTGGGCAATACACCGTGCATCGAGTTACCAACTGTAACCTTTAACCTTTAAGTACTGGGCAATACACCGTGCATCGAGTTACCAACTGTAACCTTTAAGTACTGGGCAATACACCGTGCATCGAGTTACCAACTGTAACCTTTAAGTACTGGGCAATACACCGTGCATCAAGTTACAAACTGTAACCTTTAAGTACTGGGCAATACACCATGCACCAAGTTACAAACTGTAGGATAAAATCTTTTCTATTATTTATTACACCCTCAATATCTGGTAATAGATCTTTACATGTACAGTTTGTACTACATATAACAAGGTTAACGAGTTCTCACCTGCATTTTGATAGGTTATGGGCGAGATATCAACGATATATCACACACTGTAATACAACGGCTTACACACAAGCTCCCTTCAGACTTGTAGTACCATGGCCACTGTCAAAACAAAACATTTAAATATCTTGTAAAATCTACAAGTTAGAGGCAGGTTTTTCACATTGTTACGCAGTGGTATATAATTGTCCATAGATGGAATGAATGAATGAATGAATGAATGAATGAATTTATTTATTTAATTATATTTAATTTAATTTTGTTTAATTAAATTTAATTAATTAATTTAACAACACCCAAGCCAGACGTGTTAACCTTGGACCCTGCCATGAATGGGGTAACTGGTCAAAATCCCTCCCAGTCAAAACCCACCTTGTCACCTTTTCAAAAGCCACCTTGTCAAACCCTCGCAGTCAAAAGCCACCTTGTCAAAGCCCACCTTGTCAAACCCTCGCAGTCAAAAGCCACCTTGTCAAAGTCCACCTTGTCAAACCCTCACAGTCAAAAGCCACACTGTCAAAGCCCACCTTGTCAAAAGCCACCTTGTCAAAGCCTCGCAGTCAAAAGCCACATTGTCAAAGCCCACCTTGTCAAAAGCCACCTTGTCAAAGCCCACCTTGTCAAACCCTCGCAGTCAAAAACCACCTTGTCAAACCCTCGCAGTAAAAAGCCACCTTATGAAAAGTCTTTCTGGTGAGAATCTCTCCAAGTGAACTCCTGCCACCTGTGGTGTAAATCAAACCCCATCATACACACATTTATGTGTATTATTTAATTATCAGTTCCATGGTTTATTACAAATAAATGAACATTAAAAGGAAAGAATACTGCATTAACTTGTTCTTATCCCTGGAGAGAGACTGGGTCCTCCCCCCCCCCCCCCCCCCCCCCCCTACACACACCAAAAAACCACCAAAAAACAAAAGAACAAGATTTGCAAAAAAAAAAGAAAAAGAAAAGAAGATATTACCAGGCTTTTACTTGACACCCATTGCTATGATTTGGGGAAATTTAGTGTCATTTCGCATGAAATTAGGACTTATCAGATTCACTTTAAACACGTCTCATTAGTTAAGACAAGTTAACAAAATGGTAATACAATGTCATATGTACATGGATTATTGCTTATCACGTAGATTAAACTTTATCTTAATAACATTAAAATATTTGGGTTTACAGTTGGTTAATAAAAATTATGCAGTCTTAAAGGAATGGTGGGAATGGCATGATTATCAGTCTAGCAACATAGGTGACAAAACGGATTTCCACAAAACATACAAGATTTAAAACTGTTTATAACAATGTTACATTTGTCTATTGATTGTTTGGATACCAGTGATTTCCTTGTTTTTGTCTTATGAAACTTGTTTCATAACAAAATGTTGCATAGCATGTAGATTCAAATATTTTCTTTCTGAAAGAGTACTCTTTTTTTTCTCGAGAGAGTTCACAAATTTACAAGCATATTGTACTTTCTGGTGTAAAACACCAAAATATATCCAATTTGTATAATTCTATGCTGCATACATTCCTTGTCTTGTGGTGTGATATCCTCATACGCCATTAGGAAAACCCACCCCTAATCCTCTGCCCACCCCTACGGTCTGATTCCCTGCCCACCCCTATAGTCTGATTCCCTGCCCACCCCATCAGTCTGACTCCCTGCCCACCCCTACATTCTGACTCACTGCCCACCCCTACAGTCTGACTCCCCGCCCACCCCTACAGTCTGACTCACTGTCCACCCCTACAGTCTGACTCACGGCCCACCCCTACAGTCTGACTCACTGTCCACCCCTACAGTCTGACTCACTGCCCACCCCTACAGTCTGACTCACCGCCCACCCCTACAGTCTGACTCCCCGCCCACCCCTACAGTCTGACTCCCCGCCCACCCCTACAGTCTGACTCAGTCCACCCCTACAGTCTGACTCAGTCCACCCCTACAGTCTGACTCACTGCCCACCCCTACATTCTGACTCACCGCCCACCCCTACAGTCTGACTCAGTCCACCCCTACAGTCTGACTCCCTGCCCACCCCTACATTCTGACTCCCTGCCCACCCCTACATTCTGACTCACTGCCCACCCCTACATTCTGACTCACCGCCCACCCCTACAGTCTGACTCCCCGCCCACCCCTACAGTCTGACTCACAGCCCACCCCTACAGTCTGACTCCCTGCCCACCCCTACAGTCTGACTCACTGTCCACCCCTACAGTCTGACTCACGGCCCACCCCTACAGTCTGACTCACTGTCCACCCCTACAGTCTGACTCACTGTCCACCCCTACAGTCTGACTCACTGCCCACCCCTACAGTCTGACTCACGGTCCACCCCTACAGTCTGACTCACTGTCCACCCCTACAGTCTGACTCACTGTCCACCCCTACAGTCTGACTCACAGCCCACCCCTACAGTCTGACTCCCTGCCCACCCCTACAGTCTGACTCACTGTCCACCCCTACAGTCTGACTCACGGCCTACCCCTACAGGCTCTCTCACTGCCCCCAGTAAGATATAGGTTATTAGAAAAAACACACTCCTCAATGCTGACTCACTGCCCCCCAGTAACATCTCATATGTCATTAGAAAAAACACACCCCAATAGTCTGACTTCTTGTCCTCAGTCAAATTAATACATACCAGGTCCGTAGAAACAATATTTGGAGTGGGGGACACACTCTCTAGTGGAGAGGGCACAGTCTTTAGCCATATGTTTATCTTTTTTATATTTAGAGTATGACCAAAAATAATTGCACATTTTTGTCCCCAATTCCTAAGGGCCTGCATACCAATTAATACATCAACATCAACAAACATATGATTTTACACAATGCCTTATTCTTTAAAAAAAACCCCAGTATTATTGTACAGCCACATGCACAAAGACCAAAAGCCAAATGACACATTGTTGGAGAAAACACATGTACGGTACACTTGATCACACATCATGTGGCAGACTGATAATTAAATGTTTCACACAATCGTCCCCGCCGATCGTCTGATGAGAAAAATGTCTTATTGATCTCGGAATCCTCAAACTGCGAGCCGTCTGCTCATCACTTCCTCATCCGCAGTCAGACAATCAATATTTCAAAATCACAAAATTACACGAATAACGGCACGTCAACGTAGATTTTTTAGTAATTCCGTGTAAGTGATGCCGCTCCAGTGAGGAGACCAGATATCGTGACTACTCGGACAGACAAGAAAAATTTAATATTGAGAGATGAAAAACACACATGGCTGTGAGATGTTCAATGTTTGCCCACAGCAAAAAGCAAACAAGACCTTCAAATGTTCACAGTTTGTTAAAACATTTGTCGTTCCATGGGAGATGAGTTTGTCTTCATTTCATACAATCTGCCCACTACAGAGCTGGAGAAAACAGACTATTTGGATTCAAATTGGAAGAAATGAAAGAAATTAATTTTAATTTAACAACCATGGGCTACCCTTTTCGATTAGCAGTATGGAATGACAGGATAGTACATACTATAGGCTTTATTATACCAGTTGTGGAGCACTGGCTAGAACGAGAAATAGCCAAACACAGATTGATCCTTGACTAATCACACATCAAGTGAGTACTTTACGTTTGGACTATGTCCCACCCACAGACTGATTGATACATGCTAAAGGTAGTACTAAACAAAATAACTTCCCCATGGTCAAAGTTCGAGGTGCACCCAACTTTTCATAAGGAAGTGAACACCACAAGTCCTGTGATTGGTGATAAATGTGAGTGTGTTGGTTGTATAAATAAATCTGGGTAATCATCTGAGTAATTAAACAAAAGCAACTTTATTTCAACTGTGTCAAGTAGTCTTGTGCTTGAAACATGTATGGGGTACCTGTAAATAAAAGTACTCAAATTTTATGCGGAACTAGGGTAGTCATAGAGGCTACCCATTATCTCAGAAATGAGCAGCTTGACCCCAATTTTTTTCTGATTCACTTTAAGGGTGAGGGGTGGTAGAATTTATATCCGTGGCATTTATGTCGATTGATACATTGCAGGTAGGAGTTTTAGCGACATAAGTTGCCATGGTCATCTATGGGATTTGATTTGGTAGTATACACCCTAAAGAGCTAGAAAAAAATGGCCTAACTGTAGTTAGTTTTTCTTTAAAAATGTAGCTGGTACGTTTCCTCTGCATGACTGTCAAAATGACTATATGTTTGACATCCAATAGCCAATGATTAATAAAGCAATGTGCTCTAGTAGTGTCGTTAAACAAAAAAAACTTCTTTAGTTTTTGTTTAGTGTACTGATCTGATCTGCAAAGAAATTCAAATTAATAAAACTTTGCTGTAGAGGATGTGAAGGCAGAAAGTCTTCTTCTCAATGTCATAATGAGCCAAGTGTCACATCCAGTAGCTCAGACCTTGCGTTTTAAGGTGTGCGGGTGCAATCACGCTCGTACAGCGCACGTAATTTCAGTCTGACAAGTGTGAAAAACGGCGCACGTTACACTCAACAAACGGCATAAGTAAAATAGATGGGTATATTTATTTCCACTGTTCACAAAAATCAACAGTTTCCATAGCTCATTTAGCTGATAGGAAGGTCCTTTTATTAAAACAATAAAAATTAAAAACACTGCAATGACTTCCATGCAGTCGTCAAACTGGTATTTCTCTTTGTTGAACAAATAGGGAAATACTGGTTTAATAGACAATTTTGTACCAGTCAAAATCCAATCGGAACTACACTGCCTATTTTATTTATTTTGGAGAGTGATTTTTCACTCGCCTTAGCATATTGAGGTATGCGATTTTCCACTCGCCTCTAATTTTCAAAAACCAAGGACTGGTAGCTGTTGAATAAACAATGTGCTGGGGTGTCATTTTCTTAATGTCTTAATAAGCCAAGTGTCACACCCAGTACCTGTTGAATAAACAATGTGCTGGGGTGTCATTTTCTCAATGTCTTAATAAGCCAAGTGTCACACCCAGTAGCTGCTGAATAAACAATGACCTGGAAGTTCAGTATTACCCATGTGACATATGTAAGTGACAGTAAAACTAGCCATGGACATCTGGCTACCGTACTCTAGAAGCCTGGTATTACACATGTGACATACATAAGTGACAGTAATACTAGCCATGGACATCTGGCTACCGTATTCTAGAAGCCTGGTATTACACATGTGACATACATAAGTGACAGTAAAACTAGCCATGGACATCTGGCTACCATACTCTAGAAGCCTGGTATTACACATGTGACATACATAAGTGACAGTAAAACTAGCCATGGACATCTGGCTACCGTACTCTAGAAGCCTGGTATTACACATGTGACATACATAAGTGACAGTAAAACTAGCCATGGACATCTGGCTACCGTACTCTAGAAGCCTGGTATTACACATGTGACATACATAAGTGACAGTAAAACTAGCCATGGACATCTGGCTACTGTATTCTAGAAGCCTGGTATTACACATGTGTCATACATAAGTGACAGTAAAACTAGCCATGGACATCTGGCTACCATATTCTAGAAGCCTGGTATTACACATGTGACATACATAAGTGACAGTAAAACTAGCCATGGACATCTGGCTACTGTATTCTAGAAGCCTGGTATTACACGTGTCATACATAAGTGACAGTAAAACTAGCCATGGACATCTGGCTACCATATTCTAGAAGCCCGGTATTACACATGTGACATATGGAAGTGACAGTAAAACTAGCCATGGTCATCTGCTATTCTGGAAGTTCAGTATTACATGTGACATACATAAGTGAATGTAGCACATACAATAGAACACTGTGTGTACACATACAATACATTTACATACAAATCTACAGAGGACATGCATGTGTACACAATAGCGTGTCTGATAAGTAAAGCTTGTGTACGTACGTATCTACCTCTATCTACAGTGTACTGTCAAAGAATATCTACCTCTATCTACAGTGTACTGTCAAAGAATATCTACCTTTATCTGCTGTCAAAGAGAGGTGACATCAGATCACATTATCAATCCATTTTATCTGGTTTTGCTGGCCACCTGTGTTTTGTGAAACAGTCTCATTAGCTCTGTGCAGAACGTCAATCAATCAATCCGCGTCCGATGAGATTAGCACACCTTACAGGACGAACACAGTGGCTGTCGAAGTGTCATCAATTACATGCGTCAGTAGGTGTGACCTCACGCTTTACCTGTGTGCCCCAGTCCACTGACAGCAACACCATTAGTGGTGCTACCATCCTACCGGTCCACAGACAAGATTAGAGGTGTTACCAGTGACCCCGAACACCGGCCACACAATGGGAGCCACACAATGGGAGAAAGGACCAAGTCGAAGTCAGCAGAGCAATGAATGTGACATTTTTAACACAGAAAAATACTTACAGGTCCTCTGTGTGTGCTATATGTCAGTGTTCCAAACATACAATGGTAGTGTTCCAAACATCCAATGAATGTACAAATGAATGAACAACATTCAAGGAAGGTATGAGGAGAAATAGCCTCTTGAGGTGGCAGCACAATTTCTTCTCCCAGTCCAGAGAATGCTGTGAGACAGATTCAGAAAAATATTTCTTCCTTAGTTATGTGTATTTTTTCATAAACAGTTGTGTACATTTAATAATTTACCATTAACAAGGTGTTTAGAGAAATCACATTATCACATGTCGTATTGTATCCACATTTGCACACATCTAAATTAAACATACAATGATCACCCTTTGCTGACCACTAACAGTGTTAAACACTGGCTATCCTGTGTCAAACTTTCTGGCTTTTAACTCTGGCAACCTTCTCATCTTACAGAGCAAAATGACTTGCTAAGAAGATGCAATATTGCTTCAGAATGAATGAATGGATGTTCAGGTTTTAGGCGGAAGCCCGTAAAATATTAGTAATTTGGCGAATTTGCTAAGAAAATGTGTCGCCAAATTCAAGTTTTAATTAGCTAAACAGCAAAAATGGCGGTACATCTGTAAACAGCATACAATTTTTGAAGTATCTCTTTGGTGAATTAGTTTTGAAATATATTCGCCAAATTCAACTTTTAGTTCGCATTTGGCGATTTGGCAAGCGACAGCTTAAACCCTGGATGTTTAATGACACCCCCAATATTGCCTCGGAGACACAAAGTGAATTAGGCCCCTGGATGTTTAATGACACCCCCAATATTGCTTCGGAGACACAAAGTGAATTAGGCCCATGGATGTTTAATGACACCCCCAATATTGCCTCGGAGACACAAAGTGAATTAGGCCCATGGATGTTTAATGACACCCCCAATATTGCCTCAGAGACACAAAGTGAATTAGGCCCCTGGATGTTTAATGACATCCCCAATATTGCCTCGGAGACACAAAGTGAATTAGGCCCCTGGATGTTTAATGACATCCCCAATATTGCCTCGGAGACACAAAGTGAATTAGGCCCCTGATCATTACAACATATGAAACATCACAATATTACCTGACAGATGACAACACATGAAACATCACAATATTACCTGACAGATGACAACACATGAAACATCACAATATTACCTGACAGATGACAACACATGAAACATCACAATATTACCTGACAGATGACAACACATGAAACATCACAATATTACCTGACAAATGACAACACATGAAACTACACCATATTACCTGACAAATGACAACACATAAAACTACACAATATTACTTGACAGATGACAACACATGAAATTACTGCATGAAGTTTCATGTACAAGGACCATTCCTGGTATTCTATTTGTTCCAAATATTGTAAGGCACTTTTAAATTATCATATTTAAATATTGAAGTATTAAATATTAAATGATTAATTATAAATACAGAGCCCTAGGCCCACCCCACCCACTGTGTATAGTGTGTTCTCCTCAATCTGCAATATTTGCCTGTTGTTGTTCTCTCTCAACCTGATCCACAAAATACACAATTAATATAACACATTGCCAAACCAGTGAATAATAAATAAAACATTTAATTCACACATGTAATATTCGAAATAACTAGGCTGCATTTGTACTAAAAACAAAAATGTTACATGTAACTGCAGTGGTGGGCTGGGGGACTAGTATTTATAACATGTATTGTTAGGGTTTTTTTGTTGGGTTTTTTTTTTTTTTTTTTTGGGGGGGGGGGGGGGGTTTTGGGGGGGGGGTATGTTCACACATCTGCACACAGGTGGAATGTTACCAATTGGTAAAAGCGCTCATTTGATGCAGTCAGTCTAGGATTTATTCAGGTCTGTCGGTGGGCCCATTGGACTATTACTTGTTACAGCCAATGCACCATGACTGGTATATCAAAGGTTGTGGTATGTGCTATCCTGCCTGTGGGATATGCATATAAACAATCCCTTGCTACCAATGAAAAAATGTAGCAGGTTTCCTCTCTAAGACTATATGCTAAATTACCAAAATGACATCCAATAGCCGATGATTAATATTAAATGTACTCTAGTGGTGTCGTTAAACGAAACAAACCTTTTTTGACACTACAGCCTGACAGCTCGACCGAGCAGTATCACTGAGCTATACTGTATGTGATCCCCGATAAATCCACATGCCCTTATAGACAGGTGGTTGTCATAGAAGGTGTCCTTTGTAAGAGGTTCAAATGTACACAACACTGTGACCAACACAAACTAATTACTCAATGGCTTATAACTATTAGCTGAATAACTGAGGCTTCAGATTACACAGTGTTATAACTATTAGCTGAATAACTGACACTTCAGATTACTCAGTGTTATAACTATTGGCTGAATAACTCAGGCTTCAGATTACTCAGTGTTATAACTATTGGCTGAATAACTCAGGCTTCAGATTACTCAAATTGTTATAACTATCACCTGAATAACTCAGGCTTCAGATTACTCAGTGTTATAACTATTAGCTGAATAACTGAGGCTTCAGATTACTCAGTGTTATAACTATTGGTTGAATAACTTAGGCTTCAGATTACTCAGAGTGTTATAACTGTTGGCTGAATAACTCAGGCTTCAGATTACTCAGTGTTTAACTATTAGCTGAATAACTCAGGCTTCAGATTACTCAGTGTTATAACTCAGGCTTCAGATTACTCAGTGTTATAACTATTAGCTGAATAACTCAGGCTTCAGATTACTCAGTGTTATAACTATTAGCTGAATAACTCAGGCTTCAGATTACTCAGTGTTATAACTCAGGCTTCAGATTACTCAGTGTTATAACTATTAGCTCAGTGTTATATCTATTAGCTGAATAACTCAAGCTTCAGATTACTCAGTGTTATAACTATTGGTTGAATAACTCAGGCTTCAGATTACTCAGTGTTATAACTATTGGTTGAATAACTCAGGCTTCAGATTACTCAGTGTTATAACTATTGGTTGAATAACTTAGGCTTCAGATTACTCAAAGTGTTATAACTATTGGTTGAATAACTCGGGCTTCAGATTACTCAGTGTTATAACTATTGGCTGAATAACTCGGGCTTCAGATTACTCAGTGTTATAACTATTGGCTGAATAACTCAGGCTTCAGATTACTCAGTGTTATAACTACTGGCTGAATAACTCAGGCTTCAGATTACTCAGTGTTATAACTATTGGCTGAATAACTCAGGCTTCAGATTACTCAAATTGTTATAACTATTACCTGAATAACTGAGGCTTCAGATTACTCAGTGTTATAACTATTAGCTGAATAACTGAGGCTTCAGATTACTCAGTGTTATAACTATTGGTTGAATAACTTAGGCTTCAGATTACTCAGAGTGTTATAACTGTTGGCTGAATAACTCAGGCTTCAGATTACTCAGAGTGTTATAACTGTTGGCTGAATAACTCAGGCTTCAGATTACTCAGTGTTTAACTATTAGCTGAATAACTAAGGCTTCAGATTACTCAGTGTTATAACTATTAGCTGAATAACTCAGGCTTCAGATTACTCAGTGTTATAACTATTGGTTGAATAACTCAGGCTTCAGATTACTCAGTGATATAACTCAGGCTTCAGATTACTCAGTGTTATAACTATTAGCTGAATAACTCAGGCTTCAGATTACTCAGTGTTATAACTATTAGCTGAATAACTCAGGCTTCAGATTACTCAGTGTTATAACTATTAGCTGAATAACTCAGACTTCAGATTACTCAGTGTTATAACTATTAGCTGAATAACTCAGGCTTCAGATTACTCAGTGTTATAACTCAGGCTTCAGATTACTCAGTGTTATAACTATTAGCTCAGTGTTATATCTATTAGCTGAATAACTCAGGCTTCAGATTACTCAGTGTTATAACTATTGGTTGAATAACTCGGGCTTCAGATTACTCAAAGTGTTATAACTATTGGCTGAATAACTCGGGCTTCAGATTACTGAGTGTTATAACTATTGGCTGAATAACTCAGGCTTCAGATTACTCAGTGTTATAACTATTGGCTGAATAACTCAGGCTTCAGATTACTCAGTGTTATAACTATTGGCTGAATAACTCAGGCTTCAGATTACTCAGTGTTATAACTATTGGTTGAATAACTCAGGCTTCAGATTACTCAGTGTTATAACTATTGGCTGAATAACTCAGGCTTCAGACTGCTCAGTGTTATAACTATTGGCTGAATAACACAGGCTTCAGACTGCTCAGTGTTATAACTATTGGCTGAATAACTCAGGCTTCAGATTACTCAGTGTTATAACTATTGGCTGAATAACTCGGGCTTCAGATTACTCAGTGTTATAACTATTGGCTGAATAACTCAGGCTTCAGATTACTCAGTGTTATAACTATTGGCTGAATAACTCAGGCTTCAGATTACTCAAATTGTTATAACTATTACCTGAATAACTCAGGCTTCAGATTACTCAGTGTTATAACTATTAGCTGAATAACTCAGGCTTCAGATTACTCAGTGTTATAACTATTGGTTGAATAACTTAGGCTTCAGATTACTCAAAGTGTTATAACTATTGGTTGAATAACTCGGGCTTCAGATTACTCAGTGTTATAACTATTGGCTGAATAACTCGGGCTTCAGATTACTCAGTGTTATAACTATTGGCTGAATAACTCAGGCTTCAGATTACTCAGTGTTATAACTATTGGCTGAATAACTCAGGCTTCAGATTACTCAGTGTTATAACTATTGGCTGAATAACTCAGGCTTCAGATTACTCAAATTGTTATAACTATTACCTGAATAACTGAGGCTTCAGATTACTCAGTGTTATAACTATTAGCTGAATAACTGAGGCTTCAGATTACTCAGTGTTATAACTATTGGCTGAATAACTCAGGCTTCAGATTACTCAGTGTTATAACTATTGGCTGAATAACTCAGGCTTCAGATTACTCAGTGTTATAACTATTGGTTGAATAACTCAGGCTTCAGATTACTCAGTGTTATAACTATTGGCTGAATAACTCAGGCTTCAGACTGCTCAGTGTTATAACTATTGGCTGAATAACACAGGCTTCAGACTGCTCAGTGTTATAACTATTGGCTGAATAACTCAGGCTTCAGATTACTCAGTGTTATAACTATTGGCTGAATAACTCGGGCTTCAGATTACTCAGTGTTATAACTATTGGCTGAATAACTCAGGCTTCAGATTACTCAGTGTTATAACTATTGGCTGAATAACTCAGGCTTCAGATTACTCAAATTGTTATAACTATTACCTGAATAACTCAGGCTTCAGATTACTCAGTGTTATAACTATTAGCTGAATAACTGAGGCTTCAGATTACTCAGTGTTATAACTATTGGTTGAATAACTTAGGCTTCAGATTACTCAGAGTGTTATAACTGTTGGCTGAATAACTCAGGCTTCAGATTACTCAGTGTTTAACTATTAGCTGAATAACTAAGGCTTCAGATTACTCAGTGTTATAACTATTAGCTGAATAACTCAGGCTTCAGATTACTCAGTGTTATAACTATTGGCTGAATAATTCAGGCTTCAGATTACTCAGTGTTATAACTCAGGCTTCAGATTACTCAGTGTTATAACTATTAGCTCAGTGTTATATCTATTAGCTGAATAACTCAGGCTTCAGATTACTCAGTGTTATAACTATTGGTTGAATAACTTAGGCTTCAGATTACTCAAAGTGTTATAACTATTGGTTGAATAACTCGGGCTTCAGATTACTCAAAGTGTTATAACTATTGGCTGAATAACTCGGGCTTTAGATTACTGAGTGTTATAACTATTGGCTGAATATCTCAGGCTTCAGATTACTCAGTGTTATAACTATTGGCTGAATAACTCAGGCTTCAGATTACTCAGTGTTATAACTATTAGCTGAATAACTGAGGGTTTAGATTACTGAAAGTGTTATAACTATTAACTGAATAACAAAAGGTTCAGATCAAACAAATAAACTGCCGATTTGTCAATTTGCCTTTGATGCAAGCTTTACAAAACTGGAATCTAACTATCTAACTTATAAACACAATCAAAACACATGTTAAATATAACGACACCTACATACAAACAGGTTGCTGTGGATTGATGTTTACCAGTTGAATCAAGTCAAGTGAGTGAACTGATGTTTACCTACTGAATCAACTAAACTGATGTTTACCTACTGAATCAAGTAAACTGATGTTTAACTACAGAATCAACTAAACTGATGTTTACCTACTGAATCAAGTAAACTGATGTTTAACTAGTGTCAAATGAGTTAATGGACATTTAATAACTTTATCAAGTAAATGAACGTTCAACTAATGAATAGAGTTAATGGAATGTTTTATTGAATCAATTCAGCGAATGGATGTTTAGCAACTGAATAAAATGAATGAATGGATGCTAACTGAATTAAATAATTAAGTGAATAGATGTTTAACAACTGAATCAAGTAAATGAATGTTTATCAAATGAATAAGGGGACAATATTTCGAAATCTGAGGTATAGTAACCGAAAGTCGGTTCACGTGATTTTTACCTCAGTAACCAATTGTTCGGTTACCTGAATTATATTTGATTAACCCGTGGGTTACCTGATCATTTACCTTGAAGTTACGTTGAAATTATATTTCAACTACATAATTTTCAGCTCAAGCATAGAGTTAAAACAAAATACAAAAGAAAACATTTTATAAAACAGTTCTTTAATGCTTGCTAAAGTTAACAATATTGTAAAAGGACTAAATACCAGCCCCTGTACTGAAACAAAATGGATACATTTGGAGGGATTCCTATTTTCGTTTTGCGGTGGCCATGCTACTTTCACTACTACTGATGATACTTCTATACTACAGTGACGTTCCAAATGTTTGTTTTTAAAGCTCATTATGCGGTTAGTATTTTTCACCTTTTGTGACATTTTTGGATTCCTGTTTGCGTTAAAGCCGTTTTTAACATTTGTAAAATTATAGGCAATCCAATAATGTCTAGATATATTCCTTTAGAGATAAAATAACAGCAGCTGTCCCCAGCGGTCCACGCACATTTTTTAAAACTTTTGGCTTGATTCTATACTGAGCTTTTATAGTCCGTCCCACAGGGAACGCCTTTTTCATACTATGAAATTTACTACAGTTATTTATTTCTGAGCAGATTAATTTGTGAACTGCACAAAAAAATAGTTGTTGGGTTTTTTTGTTATTTCCAAAACACTTTTACAATTTTTCTTACGTCAAACCAAACTGAAATTATTTACAAAAAAAACATTTCTGTAGGTGATGGGACTGATTATAGTTTAGACTGGTTGCAAGTTACAAATGTTGCAATATAACATTGTCTACTGGTTTGTTGCACATTAAGTATCTAAATATCAGTCTAAAACATTTGCCTGAATACTAGTCTGCATGAATAAACTTCCAGTAATCGTGAAGTTTGCGTAACCTACACGCGAACTGAACGACAGTTCACGTGAAATATTGTGCCCTGTGAATCAAACTTGTGTGTGAATAATGTTTGATAACAGCCCAGCATGAACCAATAGTTTGGGTTCTGGGTATCACACAATGGTAAGTGAAAGAAAGAAATGTTTTATTTAATGACGCACTCAACACATTTTATTTACGGTTATATGGCGTCAGACATATGGTTAAGGACCACACAGATATTGAGAGAGGAAACCTGTTGTCGCCACTTCATGGGCTACTCTTTTCGATTAACAGCAAGGGATCTTTCTATATGCACCATCCCAGACAGGATAGACCATACCACGGCCTTTGATATACCAGTCGTGGTGCACTGGCTGGAACGAGAAATAGCCCAATGGGCCCACCGACGGGGATCGATCTCACACCGACCACACATCGATTGAGCGCTGTGCCACTTGGCTACAATGGTAAGTGAATAATGTTTGATAACAGCCCAGCATGAACCAATGGTTTGGGTTCTTGGTATCACACAATGGTAAGTGAATAATGTTTGATAACAGCCCAGCATGAAACCAATGGTTTGGGTTCTGGGTATCACACAATGGTAAGTGAATAATGTTTGATAACAGCCCAGCATGAACCAATGGTTTGGGTTCTGGGTATCACACAATGGTAAGTGAACAATGTTTGATAACAGCCCAGCATGAACCAATGGTTTGGGTTCTGGGTATCACACAATGGTAAGTGAATAATGTTTGATAACAGCCCAGCATGAACCAATGGTTTGGGTTCTGGGTATCACACAATGGTAAGTGAATAATGTTTGATAACAGCCCAGCATGAACCAATGGTTTGGGTTCTGGGTATCACACAATGGTAAGTGAATAATGTTTGATAACAGCCCAGCATGAACCAATGGTTTGGGTTCTGGGTATCACACAATGGTAAGTGAATAGTGTTTGATAACAGCCCAGCATGAACCAACGGTTTGGGTTCTAGGTATCACACAATGGTAACTGATTGTAGTTTGTATAGTCTGCCAGTTTAATATAGAATAAACTGATCCATACTTAGCACCCATGTTTTAATTAGTCACACACGTTTAATAACAAGTTGCTAAACAATGATGAAGTTAAAACATTTTGAGGTTTAATAACAAATCGTTAAACACTGTCCTAGTTAAAAATTGTTGTTAAACACTGTCTAAGTTAAAACATGTTGAGGTTCAATAATAAGCTGTTAAACACTGTCCTAGTTAAAACATGCTGAGGTTTAATGAGCTGTAAAACTGTCCTAGTTAAAACATGTTGAGGTTCAATAACAAGCTTTTAAACATTGTCCTAGTTAAAACATGTTGAGATTCAATAACGAGGTTTTAAACACTGTCCAAGTTAAAACATGTTGAGGTTCAATAACAAGCTTTTAAACACTGTCCTAGTTAAAACATGTTCAAATTCAATAACGACGTTTTAAACACTGTCCTAGTTAACACATGTTGAGGTTTAATAAAGTTTTTAAACACTGTTCTAGTTAAAACATGTTGAGGTTTAATAATGAGCTGTAAAACTGTCCTAGTTAAAACATGATGAGATTCAATAACAAGCTTTTAAACACTGTTCTTGTTAAAACATGTTGAGATTCAATAACAAGCTTTTCAACACTGTCCTAGTTAAAACATGTTGAGATTCAATAACGAGGTTTTAAACACTGTCCTAGTTAAAACATGATGAGGTTTAATAAAGTTTTTAAACACTGTTCTAGTTAAAACATGTTGAGGTTTAATAATGAGCTGTAAAATTGTCCTAGTTAAAACATATTGAGATTCAATAACAAGCTTTTAAACACTGTTCTTGTTAAAACATGTTGAGATTCAATAACAAGCTTTTCAACACTGTCCTAGTTAAAACATGTTGAGATTCAATAACGAGGTTTTAAACACTGTCCTAGTTAAAACATGATGAGGTTTAATAAAGTTTTTAAACACTGTTCTAGTTAAAACATGTTGAGGTTTAATAACGAGCTGTAAAATTGTCCTAGTTAAAACATATTGAGATTCAATAACAAGCTTTTAAACCTTCTGTCCTGGGACAGACTTCTGGCTATTCAGAGATCGGCCCCGGGACAGACATGCTCGAAACCTTAGTGGTATATGAGCATGTTTAAAAATTATCTGACCTGACCTTTTAAACACTGTCCTAGTTAAAACATGCTGAGGTTAAAAAATGAGCTGTTAAACACTGTCCTAGTTAAAACATGTTGAGGTTTAATAATGAGCTGTTAAAACACTGTCCTAGTTAAAACATGTTGAGGTTTAATAATGAGCTGTTAAACACTGTCCTAGTTAAAACATGTTGAGGTTTAATAATGAGCTGTTAAACACTGTCCTAGTTAAAACATGTGGAGGTTTAATAATGAGCTGTTAAAGTTACACTGTTCTAGTTAAAACATGTTGAGGTTTAATAACGGTACAGTATTATCTAGATCAGTGAACTACCAACACAAGTACACACACCGGTATGCAGAATTATCTACATCAGTGAACTACCAACAGATATACACATACGGGTACGGTATCATCTACATCAGTGAACAACCAACAGATATACACATATCGGTACAGTATCATCTACATCAGTGAACAACCAACAAAAATACACATACCGGTAAGGTATCATCTACATCAGTGAACAACCAACAGATATACACATACGGGTACGGTATCATCTACATCAGTGAACAACCAACAGATATACACATACCGGTACGGTATTATCTACATCAGTGAACAACCAACAGATATACACATACGGGTACGGTATCATCTACATCGGTGAACAACCAACAGATATACACATACGGGTACGGTATCATCTACATCGGTGAACAACCAACCGATATACACATACCGGTAAGGTATCATCTACATCAGTGAACAACCAACAGATATACACATACCAGTAAGGTATCATCTACATCAGTGAACTTCCAACAGATATACACATACGGGTACGGTATCATCTACATCAGTGAACAACCAACAGATATACACATACCGGTACAGTATTATCTACATCAGTGAACAACCAACAGATATACACATACGGGTACGGTATCTTCTACATCGGTGAACAACAACAGATATACACATACAGGTACGGTATCATCTACATCAGTGAACAACCAACCGATATACACATACCGGTAAGGTATCATCTACATCAGTGAACAACCAACAGATATACACATACCAGTAAGGTATCATCTACATCAGTGAACTTCCAACAGATATACACTTACCGGTAAGGTATCATCTACATCAGTGAACAACCAACAGATATACACATATGGGTACAGTATCATCTACATCAGTGAACAACCAACAGATATACACATACCGGTAAGGTATCATCTACATCAGTGAACAGCCAACAGATATACACATACCGGTATGGTATCATCTACATCAGTGAACAACCAACAGATATACACATACGGGTACGGTATCATCTACATCAGTGAACAACCAACCGATATACACATACCGGTAAGGTATCATCTACATCAGTGAACAACCAACAGATATACACATACCAGTAAGGTATCATCTACATCAGTGAACTTCCAACAGATATACACTTACCGGTAAGGTATCATCTACATCAGTGAACAACCAACAGATATACACATATGGGTACAGTATCATCTACATCAGTGAACTACCAACAGATATACACATACCGGTAAGGTATCATCTACATCAGTGAACAGCCAACAGATATACACATACCGGTATGGTATCATCTACATCAGTGAACAACCAACAGATATACACATATGGGTGCAGTATCATCTACATCAGTGAACAACCAACAGATATACACTTATGGGTACAGTATCATCTACATCAGTGAACTACCAACAGATATACACTTACCGGTACGGTATCATCTACATCAGTGAACAACCAACAGATATACACATATGGGTACAGTATCATCTACATCAGTGAACTACCAACAGATATACACATACCGGTAAGGTATCATCTACATCAGTGAACAACCAACAGATATACACATACCGGTAAGGTATCATCTACATCAGTGAACAACCAACAGATATACACATACGGGTACGGTATTATCTACATCAGTGAACAACCAACAGATATACACATACGGGTACAGTATCATCTACATCAGTGAACAACCAACAGATATACACATACGGGTAAGGTATCATCTACATCAGTGAACAACCAACAGATATACACATACCGGTACGGTATCATCTACATCAGTGAACAACCAACAGATATACACATACGGGTACGGTATCATCTACATCAGTGAACAACCAACAGATATACACATACCGGTACGGTATTATCTACATCAGTGAACAACCAACAGATATACACATACCAGTAAGGTATCATCTACATCAGTGAACAACCAACAGATATACACATATGGGTACGGTATCATCTACATCAGTGAACAACCAACAGATATACACATACGGGTACGGTATCATCTACATCAGTGAACAACCAACAGATATACACTTACCGGTACGGTATTATCTACATCAGTGAACAACCAACAGATATACACATATGGGTACAGTATCATCTACATCAGTGAACAACCAACAGATATACACTTACCGGTACGGTATTATCTACATCAGTGAACAACCAACAGATATACACATATGGGTACAGTATCATCTACATCAGTGAACAACCAACAAAAATACACATACCGGTAAGGTATCATCTACATCAGTGAACAACCAACCGATATACACATACCGGTACGGTATTATCTAGACTAGAACCGAAACTGTAAACATATTTGTTATAATTTAAAGAACAGTTGAGAAGTGAGCACACAACTGTAAGGGATCGGTACCAAGCCTGAACACCGAGTCTCAGTAATCTGGAGACATGGAGTGTGAGTTTGTGGCTTGTACAGACACAACACAACAGTTAGCATCAAACATTGGTTTATGGTCCGGCCCAATATTACAGATAAAACACTCCACAAAGTCACAGACGTGCTGCCATTGTGAGCAATCTAACTTGAGAGCCAATGTCAAACACACCACCTACATCACTGTTCTAGTCTCAAAGGCTTTAAACACTCTACACGTCAAACACACCACCTACATCACTGTTCTAATGTCAAAGGCTTTAAACACTCCACACATCAAACACACCACCTACATCACTGTTCTAGTCTCAAAGGCTTTAAACACTCTACCTGTCAAACACACCACCTACATCACTGTTCTAGTGTCAAAGACTTTAAACACTATACATGTCAAACAAACCACCTAGATCAATGTTGAGAGCCATGTCAAACACACCACCTACATCACTGTTCTAGTGTCAAAGGCTTTAAACACTCCACACATCAAACACACTACCTACATCACTGTTCTAATGTCAAAGGCTTTAAACATTCTACACGTCAAACACACCACCTACATCACTGTTCTAGTCTCAAAGGCTTTAAACATTCTACGCGTCAAACACGCCACCTACATCACTGTTCTAGTCTCAAAGGCTTTAAACACTCCACACATCAAACACACTACCTACATCACTGTTCTAATGTCAAAGGCTTTAAACACTCCACACATCAAACACACCACCTACATCACTGTTCTAGTCTCAAAGGCTTTAAACACTCTACCTGTCAAACACACCACCTACATCACTGTTCTAGTCTCAAAGGCTTTAAACACTCTACATGTTAAACACACCACCTACATCACTGTTCTAGTCTCAAAGGCTTTAAACACTCTACACGTCAAACACACCACCTACATCACTGTTCTAGTCTCAAAGGCTTTAAACACTCTACATGTCAAACACACCACCTACATCACTGTTCTAGTCTCAAAGGCTTTAAACACTCTACACATCAAACACACCAACTACATCACTGTTCTAGTCTGAAAGGCTTTAAACACTCTACACGTCAAACACACCACCTACATCACTGTTCTAATGTCAAAGGCTTTAAACACTCTACATGTCAAACACACCACCTACATCACTGTTGGCTTTAAACACTACATGTCAAACACACCAACTACATCACTGTTCTAGTCTCAAAGGCTTTAAACACTCTACACATCAAACACACCAACTACATCACTGTTCTAGTCTGAAAGGCTTTAAACACTCTACACGTCAAACACACCAACTACATCACTGTTCTAGTCTCAAAAGCTTTAAACACTCTACATGTCAAACACACCACCTAGATCAATGTTGAGAGCCATGTCAAACACGCCACCTACATCACTGTTCTAGTGTCAAAGGCTTTAAACACTCTACATGTCAAACACACCACCTACATCACTGTTCTAGTGTCAAAGGCTTTAAAACACTACACACATCAAACACACCACCTACATCACTGTTGGCTTTAAACACTACACATCAAACACACCAACTACATCACTGTTCTAGTCTGAAAGGCTTTAAACACTCTACACGTCAAACACACACCAACTACATCACTGTTCTAGTCTCAAAAGCTTTAAACACTCTACATGTCAAACACACCATCACTGTTCTAGTGTCAAAGGCTTTAAACACTCCACACATCAAACACACTGTTCTAGTCTCAAAGGCTTTAAACACTCTACATGTCAAACACACCACCTACATCACTGTTCTAGTCTCAAAGGCTTTAAACACTCTACATGTCAAACACACCACCTACATCACTGTTCTAGTCTCAAAGGCTTTAAACACTCTACATGTCAAACACACCACCTACATCACTGTTCTAGTCTCAAAGGCTTTAAACACTCTACATGTCAAACACACCACCTACATCACTGTTCTAGTCTCAAAGGCTTTAAACACTCTACATGTCAAACACACCACCTACATCACTGTTCTAGTCTCAAAGGCTTTAAACACTCTACATGTCAAACACACCAACTACATCACTGTTCTAGTCTCAAAGGCTTTAAACACTCTACACATCAAACACACCAACTACATCACTGTTCTAGTCTGAAAGGCTTTAAACACTCTAGACGTCAAACACACCACCTACATCACTGTTCTAATGTC
Source organism: Gigantopelta aegis (assembly GCF_016097555.1). NCBI lineage: Eukaryota > Metazoa > Mollusca > Gastropoda > Neomphalida > Peltospiridae > Gigantopelta > Gigantopelta aegis. Next base: position 1,025,894 of record NC_054701.1, read on the forward strand.
AAAGGCTTTAAACACTCTACATGTCAAACACACCACCTAGATCAATGTTGAGAGCCATGTCAAACACGCCACCTACATCACTGTTCTAGTGTCAAAGGCTTTCAACACTCTACATGTCAAACACACCACCTGCATCACTGTTCTAGTGTCAAAGGCTTTAAACACTACACGTCAAACACACCACCTACATCACTGTTGGCTTTAAACACTACATGTCAAACACACCAACTACATCACTGTTCTAGTCTCAAAGGCTTTAAACACTCTACACATCAAACACACCAACTACATCACTGTTCTAGTCTGAAAGGCTTTAAACACTCTACACGTCAAACACACCAACTACATCACTGTTCTAGTCTCAAAAGCTTTAAACACTCTACATGTCAAACACACCACCTAGATCAATGTTGAGAGCCATGTCAAACACGCCACCTACATCACTGTTCTAGTGTCAAAGGCTTTCAACACTCTACATGTCAAACACACCACCTACATCACTGTTCTAGTGTCAAAGGCTTTAAACACTACACATCAAACACACCACCTACATCACTGTTGGCTTTAAACACTACACATCAAACACACCAACTACATCACTGTTCTAGTCTGAAAGGCTTTAAACACTCTACACGTCAAACACACCAACTACATCACTGTTCTAGTCTCAAAAGCTTTAAACACTCTACACGTCAAACACACCACCTACATCACTGTTCTAGTCTCAAAGGCTTTAAACACTCTACACGTCAAACACACCACCTACATCACTGTTCTAGTCTCAAAGGCTTTAAACACTCTACACGTCAAACATGCCACCTACATCACTGTTCTAGTCTCAAAGGCTTTAAACACTCTACACGTCAAACACGCCACCTACATCACTGTTCTAGTCTCAAAGGCTTTAAACACTCTACATGTCAAACACACCACCTACATCACTGTTCTAGTCTCAAAGGCTTTAAACACTCTACACATGAAACACACCACCTACATCACTGTTCTAGTGTCAATGTCTTTAAACACTTTACATGTCAAGAACACCACCTACATCACTGTTCTAGTCTCAAAGGCTATAAACACTCTACACGTCAAACACACCACCTACATCAGTGTTCTAGTGTCAATGTCTTTAAACACTCTACACATCAAACACACCACCTACATCACTGTTCTAGTGTCAAAGGCTATAAACACTCCACACATCAAACACACCATCTACATCACTGTTCTAGTCTCAAAAGCTTTAAACACTCTACATGTCAAACAAACCACCTAGATCAATGTTGAGAGCCATGTCAAACACACCACCTACATCACTGTTCTAGTCTCAAAGGCTTTAAACACTCTACATGACAAACACACCACCTACATCACTGTTCTAGTGTCAAAGGCTTTAAACACTCCACACATCAAACACACCACCTACATCACTGTTCTAGTCTCAAAGGCTTTAAACACTCTACATGTCAAACACACCACCTACATCACTGTTCTAGTGTCAAAGACTTTAAACACTATAAGTCTGGGGTCAAAATCTTTCAATAACATTACATTATCCAAATATTAACATCTAAATATTACATATATCAACACTGTATGTTCTAGCAATTCGTCTTTTTAACAGTTTATATTACAGCGGTTTTTTCTGAGAAAAGTCAGTAAATTGCCATGAAAGACAAACTTGATCTGTAACAAAACATGATAAAGCTTTGTAAAAAATTTCATTTCAATATCTTTAGTCATTGTAAAAAAAAGTCCAGAAAACAAATTTTCATATCTCCTAAGTTCAAAGTAAAGTTTGTTTTATTTAACAACGCCACTAGAGCACATTGATTTTTTATCTTATGATCGGCTATTGGACGTCAAACATATGGTCATTCTGACACAGATTTTTAGAGGAAACCCGGTTGCCACATAGGCTACTCTTTTATGACAGGCAGCAAGGGATCTTTTATTTGTGCTTCCCACAGATAGGATAGCACAAACCATGGCCTTTGTTGAACCAGTTATGGATCACTGGTCGGTGCAAGTGGTTTACACTTACCCATTGAGCCTTGCGAAGCACTCACTCAGGGTTTGGAGTCGGTATCTGGATTAAAAATCCCATGCCTCGACTGGGATCCGAACCCAGTACCTACCAGCCTGTCACCGATGGCCTAACCACGACGCCACCGAGGCCAGTCCTAAGTTCAAAGGCCATAACTTTGTGAAGTGGGTAAATTGCCATGAAAGTCAAACTTGATCTGTAACAATACATGATAAAGCTATACACAACATTTCAGCTCAATATTTAGAGGCATTGATAAAAAAAAAAAAAGAGAAAAAAAGTGGAACAGACAGATGGACCAACGGATGGAGGCTGATGGATGAACAGACAAAAATGACAGACAGGAGGACGGAGATGAAACCTATAGTCCCCTCCGGTTGGACTAATAAAGAGTAGCACATTCTACTGCCAGACTGAGATCTTGGTTGGACTAAGAATAAGTGATTCTCTGACACATCTGACTAGAGACGGAAGCCGTTGCACTGTTCCACATCCCCCTCCCAAACACAAGTCAGACAGCCTAAGCTGATCAATGAAGACACCAAACAAAGGAAACATCTCAAACGTTCCGGCAATGTTGCGATGAGGACTCACTGCTTCCTTCACAATAACACAGGTGATCATCTCAACTGTCAACAGTTCTTCCAGTTTAATTAGTCGATACTTCTATCCAGTTAGGGTCCACCCACTGTCCTCATCTCAGCTACCCAAGCTGTGTGTCCAGGACTGGGGTTGGTATACAAGTAATAATGGTTAGTGGTTAGTGAAAGAGTTGGTGTATGGTAATAATGGTTAGTGGTTAGTAAAAGAGTTGGTGTAGTGGTAATAATGGTTAGTGGTTAGTGAAAGAGTTGGTGTAGGGTAATAATGGTTAGTGGTTAGTGAAAGAGTTGGTGTAGAGGTAATAATGGTTAGTGGTTAGTGAAAGAGTTGGTGTAGAGGTAATAATGGTTAGTGGTTAGTGAAAGAGTTGGTGTACGGTAATAATGGTCAGTGATTAGTGAAAGAGTTGGTGTAGGGTAATAATGGTTAGTGGTTAGTGAAAGAGTTGGTGTACGGTAATAATGGTCAGTGATTAGTGAAAGAGTTGGTGTAGGGTAATAATGGTTAGTGGTTAGTGAAAGAGTTGGTGTAAGGTAATAATGGTTAGTGGTTAGTGAAAGAGTTGGTGTACGGTAATAATGGTCAGTGATTAGTGAAAGAGTTGGTGTAGGGTAATAATGGTTAGTGGTTAGTGAAAGAGTTGGTGTAGGGTAATAATGGTTAGTGGTTAGTGAAAGAGTTGGTGTAGAGGTAATAATGGTTAGTGGTTAGTAAAAGAGTTGGTGTACGGTAATAATGGTCAGTAATTAGTGAAAGAGTTGGTGTAGGGTAATAATGGTTAGTGGTTACTGAAAGAGTTGGTGTAAGGTAATAATGGTTAGTGGTTAGTGAAAGAGTTGGTGTATGGTAATAATGGTTAGTAGTTAGTAAAACAGTTGGTGTACAAGTAATAATGGTTAGTGGTTAGTAAAAGTTGGTGTAGGGTAATAATGGTTAGTGGTTAGTGAAAGAGTTGGTGTACGGTAATAATGGTTAGTGAAAGAGTTGGTGTAGGGTAATAATGGTTAGTGGTTAGTGAAAGAGTTGGTGTAGAGGTAATAATGGTTAGTGGTTAGTGAAAGAGTTGGTGTAAGGTAATAATGGTTAGTGAAAGAGTTGGTGTAGAGGTAATAATGGTTAGTGGTTAGTGAAAGAGTTGGTGTAAGGTAATAATGGTTAGTGATTAGTGAAAGAGTTGGTGTAGAGGTAATAATGGTTAGTGGTTAGTGAAAGAGTTGGTGTAAGGTAATAATGGTTAGTGAAAGAGTTGGTGTAGAGGTAATAATGGTTAGTGGTTAGTGAAAGAGTTGGTGTAAGGTAATAATGGTTAGTGGTTAGTGAAAGAGTTGGTGTAAGGTAATAATGGTTAGTGGTTAGTGAAAGAGTTGGTGTAGAGGTAATAATGGTTAGTGGTTAGTGAAAGAGTTGGTGTAAGGTAATAATGGTTAGTGAAAGAGTTGGTGTAGAGGTAATAATGGTTAGTGGTTAGTGAAAGAGTTGGTGTAAGGTAATAATGGTTAGTGAAAGAGTTGGTGTAGAGGTAATAATGGTTAGTGGTTAGTGAAAGAGTTGGTGTAGAGGTAATAATGGTTAGTGGTTAGTGAAAGAGTTGGTGTACGGTAATAATGGTTAGTGGTTAGTGAAAGAGTTGGTGTAGTGGCAATACATGTCAGCTATTTGCTTTGTTCAGGAAAGGGATTAAAGGGACACACCCTAGTTTTTAAACACTAAGGCATATTTTTCACCTGGACCCTAGTTTCAACCTATAAAAATGGACACTACATTTGATTAATTTACAAACCTGTAACAAATGTGGATACAAAACAGTAAAACAAGAGTCTGTGACATTGAAATATCCTTAAAAATAGACTAATACGTGACTCCATCACCGTTACTTCTCAGAGGTACGTGTGTTTTTTAAAATATGAAAAATGCATTTTGTTATATTAAAAACACCAGGATGACCAGAAACACTTTGGTTGTATAAAAATGGATAATCTAAACAATAAAATATAAGTAATGTTTGATTTCAGTGATCATAAATGGGTCTAATAGTGAGAAATATGCTTAGTGTTTAAAAACTAGGGTCTGTCCCTTTAATGGTTAGTGGAAAGAGAAAAAGCTGGTTAATGGTTAGTGAGAGAGAAGTTGGTATAGTAGTCTTTCTTGTGACCTCAGCACTCATTGTGGGTCGAGTTGGTGCTGGGATATGAACCTAGTAGCTAGCATGTTAACCAGTATAAAAGCTGACAAGGCTGCCTGTAAGACTTCGCCTTGAGCTGTTATATACACAGTGAGTCGGTGCTGGGATATGAACCTAGTAGCTAGCATGTTAACCAGTATAAAAGCTGACAAGGCTGCCTGTAAGACTTCGCCTTGAGCTGTTATATACACAGTGAGTCGGTGCTGGGATATGAACCTAGTAGCTAGCATGTTAACCAGTATAAAAGCTGACAAGGCTGCTTGTAAGACTTCGCCTTGAGCTGTTATATACACAGTGAGTCGGTGCTGGGATATGAACCTAGTAGCTAGCATGTTAACCAGTATAAAAGCTGACAAGGCTGCTTGTAAGACTTCGCCTTGAGCTGTTATATACACAGTGAGTCGGTGCTGGGATATGAACCTAGTAGCTAGCATGTTAACCAGTATAAAAGCTGACAAGGCTGCCTGTAAGACTTCGCCTTGAGCTGTTATATACACAGTGAGTCGGTGCTAGGATATGAACCTAGTAGCTAGCATGTTAACCAGTATAAAAGCTGACAAGGCTGCCTGTAAGACTTCGCCTTGAGCTGTTATATACACAGTGAGTCGGTGCTGGGATATGAACCTAGTAGCTAGCATGTTAACCAGTATAAAAGCTGACAAGGCTGCTTGTAAGACTTCGCCTTGAGCTGTTATATACACAGTGAGTCGGTGCTGGGATATGAACCTAGTAGCTAGCATGTTAACCAGTATAAAAGCTGACAAGGCTGCTTGTAAGACTTCGCCTTGAGCTGTTATATACACAGTGAGTCGGTGCTGGGATATGAACCTAGTAGCTAGCATGTTAACCAGTATAAAAGCTGACAAGGCTGCTTGTAAGACTTCGCCTTGAGCTGTTATATACACAGTGAGTCGGTGCTGGGATATGAACCTAGTAGCTAGCATGTTAACCAGTATAAAAGCTGACAAGGCTGCTTGTAAGACTTTGCCTTGAGCTGTGTTATACACAGTGAGTCGGTGCTGGGATATGAACCTAGTAGCTAGCATGTTAACCAGTATAAAAGCTGACAAGGCTGCTTGTAAGACTTCGCCTTGAGCTGTGTTATACACACAGTGAGTCGGTGCTGGGATAGAACCTAGTAGCTAACATGCTAACCAGTATAAAAGCTGACAAGGCTGCCTGTAAGACTTCGCCTTGAGCTGTGTTATACACAGTGAGTCGGTGCTAGGATATGAACCTAGTAGCTAGCATGTTAACCAGTATAAAAGCTGACAAGGCTGCTTGTAAGACTTTGCCTTGAGCTGTGTTATACACAGTGAGTCGGTGCTGGGATATGAACCTAGTAGCTAGCATGTTAACCAGTATAAAAGCTGACAAGGCTGCTTGTAAGACTTCGCCTTGAGCTGTGTTATACACAGTGAGTCGGTGCTGGGATATGAACCTAGTAGCTAGCATGTTAACCAGTATAAAAGCTGACAAGGCTGCCTGTAAGACTTCGCCTTGAGCTGTGTTATACACAGTGAGTCAGTGCTGGGATATGAACCTATATAGTAGCTAGCATGTTAACCAGTATAAAAGCTGACAAGGCTGCTTGTAAGACTTTGCCTTGAGCTGTGTTATACACAGTGAGTCGGTGCTGGGATATGAACCTAGTAGCTAGCATGTTAACCAGTATAAAAGCTGACAAGGCTGCTTGTAAGACTTCGCCTTGAGCTGTGTTATACACAGTGAGTCGGTGCTGGGATATGAACCTAGTAGCTACCATGTTAACCAGTATAAAAGCTGACAAGGCTGCTTGTAAGACTTCGCCTTGAGCTGTGTTATACACAGTGAGTCGGTGCTGGGATATGAACCTATATAGTAGCTAGAATGTTAACCAGTATAAAAGCTGACAAGGCTGCTTGTAAGACTTTGCCTTGAGCTGTGTTATACACAGTGAGTCGGTGCTGGGATATGAACCTATATAGTAGCTAGCATGTTAACCAGTATAAAAGCTGACAAGGCTGCCTGTAAGACTTCGCCTTGAGCTGTTATATACACAGTGAGTCAGTGCTGGGATATGAACCTAGTAGCTAGCATGTTAACCAGTATAAAAGCTGACAAGGCTGCTTGTAAGACTTTGCCTTGAGCTGTGTTATACACAGTGAGTCAGTGCTGGGATATGAACCTAGTAGCTAGCATGTTAACCAGTATAAAAGCTGACAAGGCTGCTTGTAAGACTTCGCCTTGAGCTGTGTTATACACAGTGAGTCGGTGCTGGGATATGAACCTATATAGTAGCTAGCATGTTAACCAGTATAAAAGCTGACAAGGCTGCTTGTAAGACTTCGCCTTGAGCTGTTATATACACAGTGAGTCGGTGCTGGGATATGAACCTAGTAGCTAGCATGTTAACCAGTATAAAAGCTGACAAGGCTGCTTGTAAGACTTCGCCTTGAGCTGTGTTATACACAGTGAGTCGGTGCTGGGATATGAACCTATATAGTAGCTAGCATGTTAACCAGTATAAAAGCTGACAAGGCTGCTTGTAAGACTTTGCCTTGAGCTGTGTTATACACAGTGAGTCGGTGCTGGGATATGAACCTATATAGTAGCTAGCATGTTAACCAGTATAAAAGCTGACAAGGCTGCTTGTAAGACTTTGCCTTGAGCTGTGTTATAGGCATGGTGAATCTGTGCCATGTTTGAAGACGTCAATGCAAAGAGTTAAACATTGACACTTGAACCTACAGATCTGTCCCTTCCTCTGTATTGATCAGGTAAACAGGACACAAGTTATATGGACAAAGGAATAAAAAAAGTCTTCAGTCACTCCTTCATGTTTCATCTGTATACAGAGAAGTTTGTTTGTTTGTTTTGTTTCATGACACCACTATACAGAACATCGATGTATTAATCAGTGGCTATTGGATGTCAAACATTGGGTAATTTTGACATATAAATGAAACCCACTACATTTTTCCATTAGTAGCAAGTAATCTTTTTATATTCAATCATCCCACAGACAGAACAGCAGAATGAATCCCACACCGACCGCACATCAGACAAGTGCCTTACCACTGGGCTACATCCCACCCCGTATATAGAGAGGACTGGGGAATACTGTGTAACTCAGTGGGATGATGTACAATAGGTCAGAGGATCAATCCCCCTGCGACCCCACCCAACCATCAGTTCACTAGAATACTCCCCCGCCTGCATGTAAAAACGTGTGCCCACAGTACATGAAATGATAAATCATACGGTGTAACCTATATGGCAATGGTAGGTTTCTTATTATCCACATCAAGAGCTGCACCTATATTCAATGTGTAAACATGCCAGTAAATTACCATTAAAACAAGAATGCACTGCCAATAGCCACTGCACTGTGATGAACACCCATGGGTACAACTTTAAACCAAGTTTTATAGACCTAGGACTTATAGTTTGTGAGAAACTGATTTAAATAAGATACCTCAACGTTAAACGTTCAGCCAAAAGTTGACACCTCCAGCACTGCCACCATATCTCACCTTTTTAACCTCTCCTTTTACAAGTTTCTAAAGAGATAAGGGGGACAATTTAAATTATAGCTTCTTTGTGTCTCACATGTGGTTATTTCAACACTTGGTTTAGATGATACAGGAAGTGCAGGGGTTCAAATAATTGGTCACCTGGTTGCCAGTGGTAACATTACTGAGAAGGTGCCTAGAAGAAAGTGTTAATCACCTATGGCTCCTAGACAGCCTCTGACTGATTCATGCTGGGAGTCAGTTGGCTACTGAACCTCTACATATTATTTCAAGCTCTGCAGAGATCTATATATACACTTTTTTCAAAGACACGATATCACATACCACAGCCTTTAATAGAACAGTCAAGCCCTGCAGTGATCTTTATCTACACTTTTTCAAAGACAGGACACCACATACCACAGCCTTTGATAGAACAGTCAAGCCCTGCTGAGATCTTTATATACTTTTTCAAAGACAGGACACCACATACCACAGCCTTTGATAGAACAGTCAAGCCCTGCAGATATCTTTATATACTTTTTCAAAGACAGGATATCACATACCACAGCCTTTGATAGAACAGTCAAGCCCTGCAGATATCTTTATATACTTTCTCAGACAGGACATCACATACCACAGCCTTTGATAAAACAGTCAAGCTCTAACGAGATCTTAATATACACTTTCTCAGACAGGACATCACATACCACAGCCTTTGATAGAACAGTCAAGCTCTAAAAACATCTTAATATACACTTTCTTAAAGACAGGATATCACATACCACAGCCTTTGATAGAACAGTCAAGCTCTAAAGAAATCTTTATATACTTTTTCAGACAGGATATCACATACCACAGCCTTTGATAGAACAGTCAAGCCCTGCAGAGATCTTTATATACTTTCTCAGACAGGACATCACATACCACAGCCTTTGATAAAACAGTCAAGCCCTGAAGAGATCTTCATATATACACATGTACTTTCTCAGACAGGACATCACATACTCCATTTGTTTATAGAACAGTCAAGCACTGTTTGAGAAGGAAGTGAAAACCAAACGGTTGACTGGAGGTGATCGATCCTACAATCTCCGACATCTTAGACTAGCACGCTTCCACTACAGTACACCTTTCACACAGTCAAACAAGATGCTAGGTGTCCTTACAATCACTCTCTACTCCCAGGTGTTTCCATAAATGTGTGTGTGTGTGTAGATATTTATATATGACAAGCAGGTAACATATGTCATTACAAGTGACAGCGCTATAGAAGAAATCCTGGTGTCGCGCATATAGATTTGTATACACCGATCATGTACAATCATGTACGATGAGGTCAAAGAAATCCAACATACTGTGTGGGCGCTTACTGTCAGAACTACAATAATCATGAGGAAAACTGTGTGACCCTTCAGCAATGCACCACAATTAAATCTACACTCGTAAATCTACACAATCTGTCACTACCAAACAATGAGAGGCGATAATTTGATCCAATATCACTGTTATTACTGTAATTATTACAGTGTGTTAACTACCACACAGAAATACAGGCCTACAAACCATGTACAGGAATAAATCAATGTGTATATGTGTGAGATTGAGACCTTGATCAAGCCAACAATAAACATACATGACTATGTTCTGTAACCCAACCAAGTGATAAAAATACATGACTGTGTTCTGTAACCCAAGCAAGTGATAAAAATACATGACTGTGTTCTGTAACCCGACCAAGTGATAAAAATACATGACTGTGTTCTGTAACCCGACCAAGTGATAAAAATACATGACTGTGTTCTATAACCCGACCAAGTGATAAAAATACATGACTGTGTTCTGTAACCCGACCAAGTGATAAAAATACATTACTGTGTTCTGTCTGTAACCCGACCAAGTGATAAAAATACATGACTGTGTTCTGTAACCCGACCAATTGATAAAAATACATGACTGTGTTCTGTAACCCGACCAATTGATAAAAATACATGACTGTGTTCTGTAACCTGACCAAGTGATAAAAATACATGACTGTGTTCTGTCTGTAACCCGACCAAGTGATAAAAATACATGACTGTGTTCTGTAACCCGACCAAGTGATAAAAATACATGACTGTGTTCTGTAACCCGACCAAGTGATAAAAATACATGACTGTGTTCTGTCTGCAACCCGACCAAGTGATAAAAATACATGACTGTGTTCTGTAACCCGACCAAGTGATAAAAATACATGACTGTGTTCTGTCTGCAACCCGACCAAGTGATAAAAATACATGACTGTGTTCTGTAACCCAACCAAGTGATAAAAATACATGACTGTGTTCTGTAACCCAACCAAGTGATAAAAATACATGACTGTGTTCTGTAACCCAACCAAGTGATAAACATACATGACTGTGTTCTGTAACCCGACCAAGTGATAAAAATACATGACTGTGTTCTGTCTGTAACCCGACCAAGTGATAAAAATACATGACTGTGTTCTGTAACCCGACCAAGTGATAAAAATACATGACTGTGTTCTGTCTGTAACCTGACCAAGTGATAAAAATACATGACTGTGTTCTGTAACCCGACCAAGTGATAAACATACATGACTGTTCTGTAACCCGGCCAAGTGATAAAAATACATGACTGTGTTCTGTAACCCGACCAAGTGATAAAAATACATGACTGTGTTCTGTAACCCGACCAAGTGATAAAAATACATGACTGTGTTCTGTCTGTAACCCGACCAAGTGATAAAAATACATGACTGTGTTCTGTAACCCGACCAAGTGATAAAAATACATGACTGTGTTCTGTAACCCGACCAAGTGATAAAAATACATGACTGTGTTCTATAACCTGACCAAGTGATAAAAATACATGACTGTGTTCTGTAACCAAACTAAGTGATAAGAATAAATGACTGTGTTCTGTAACCCGACCAAGTGATAAAAATACATGACTGTGTTCTATAACCCGACCAAGTGATAAAAATATATGACTGTGTTCTGTAACCCGACCAAGTGATAAAAATACATGACTGTGTTCTGTCTGTAACCCGACCAAGTGATAAAAATACATGACTGTGTTCTGTAACCCAACCAAGTGATAAACATACATGACTGTGTTCTGTAACCCGACCAAGTGATAAAAATACATGACTGTGTTCTGTAACCCAACCAAGTGATAAACATACATGACTGTGTTCTGTAACCCGACCAAGTGATAAAAATACATGACTGTGTTCTGTAACCCAACCAAGTGATAAAAATACATGACTGTGTTCTGTAACCCAACCAAGTGATAAAAATACATGACTGTGTTCTGTAACCCGACCAAGTGATAAGAATACATGACTGTGTTCTGTCTGTAACCCGACCAAGTGATAAGAATACATGACTGTGTTCTGTAACCCGAGCAAGTAATAAGAATACATGACTGTGTTCTGTAACCCGACCAAGTGATAAAAATACATGACTGTGTTCTGTAACCAAACTAAGTGATAAAAATACATGACTGTGTTCTGTAACCCGACTAAGTGATAAAAATACATGACTGTGTTCTGTAACCCAACCAAGTGATAAGAATACATGACTGTGTTCTGTCTGTAACCCGACCAAGTGATAAAAATACATGACTGTGTTCTGTAACCCGACCAAGTGATAAACATACATGACTGTTCTGTAACCCGGCCAAGTGATAAAAATACATGACTGTGTTCTGTAACCCGACCAAGTGATAAAAATACATGACTGGGTTCTGTAACCCGACCAAGTGATAAAAATACATGACTGTGTTCTGTCTGTAACCCGACCAAGTGATAAAAATACATGACTGTGTTCTGTAACCCGACCAAGTGATAAAAATACATGACTGTGTTCTGTCTGTAACGCGACCAAGTTTAAAAATACATGACTGTGTTCTGTAACCCGACCAAGTGATAAAAATACATGACTGTGTTCTGTAACCACACCAAGTGATAAAAATACATGACTGTGTTCTGTCTGTAACCCGACCAAGTGATAAAAATACATGACTGTGTTCTGTAACCCAACCAAGTGATAAACATACATGACTGTGTTCTGTAACCCGACCAAATGATAAAAATACATGACTGTGTTCTGTAACCCGACCAAGTGATAAAAATACATGACTGTGTTCTGTAACCCAACCAAGTGATAAAAATACATGACTGTGTTCTGTCTGTAACCCGACCAAGTGATAAAAATACATGACTGTGTTCTGTAACCCAACCAAGTGATAAACATATATGACTGTGTTCTGTAACCCGACCAAGTGATAAAAATACATGACTGTGTTCTGTAACCCGACCAAGTGATAAAAATACATGACTGTGTTCTGTAACCCAACCAAGTGATAAGAATACATGACTGTGTTCTGTAACCCGACCAAGTGATAAAAATACATGACTGTGTTCTGTAATTCGACCAAGTGATAAGAATACATGACTGTGTTCTGTCTGTAACCCGACCAAGTAATAAGAATATATGACTGTGTTCTGTAACCCGAGCAAGTGATAAGAATACATGACTGTGTTCTGTAACCCGAGCAAGTAATAAGAATACATGACTGTGTTCTGTAACCCGACCAAGTGATAAAAATACATGACTGTGTTCTGTAACCCGACTAAGTGATAAAAATACATGACTGTGTTCTGTAACCCGACTAAGTGATAAAAATACATGACTGTGTTCTGTAACCCAACCAAGTGATAAGAATACATGACTGTGTTCTGTCTGTAACCCGACCAAGTGATAAAAATACATGACTGTGTTCTGTAACCCGACCAAGTGATAAACATACATGACTGTTCTGTAACCCGACCAAGTGATAAAAATACATGACTGTGTTCTGTAACCCGACCAAGTGATAAAAATACATGACTGTGTTCTGTCTGTAACCCGACCAAGTGATAAAAATACATGACTGTGTTCTGTAACCCGACCAAGTGATAAAAATACATGACTGTGTTCTGTCTGTAACGCGACCAAGTTTAAAAATACATGACTGTGTTCTGTAACCCGACCAAGTGATAAAAATACATGACTGTGTTCTGTACCAGACCAAGTGATAAAAATACATGACTGTGTTCTGTAACCCGACCAAGTGATAAAAATACATGACTGTGTTCTGTAACCCAACCAAGTGATAAACATACATGACTGTGTTCTGTAACCCGAGCAAGTGATAAAAATACATGACTGTGTTCTGTAACCCGACTAAGTGATAAAAATACATGACTGTGTTCTGTAACCCAACTAAGTGATAAAAATACATGACTGTGTTCTGTAACCCAACCAAGTGATAAACATACATGACTGTGTTCTGTAACCCGACCAAGTGATAAAAATACATGACTGGTTCTGTAACCCGACCAAGTGATAAGAATACATGACTGTGTTCTGTAACACGACCAAGTGATAAAAATACATGACTGTGTTCTGTAACCTGACCAAGTGATAAGAATACATGACTGTGTTCTGTAACCCGACTAAGTGATAAAAATACATGACTGTGTTCTGTAACCCAACCAAGTGATAACAATACATGACTCTGTTCTGTAACCCGACTAAGTGATAAAAATACATGACTGTGTTCTGTAACCCGACTAAGTGATAAAAATACATGACTGTGTTCTGTAACCCAACCAAGTGATAAGAATAAATGACTGTGTTCTGTCTGTAACCCGACCAAGTGATAAAAATACATGACTGTGTTCTGTAACCCTACCAAGTGATAAAAATACATGACTGTGTTCTGTAACCCGACCAAGTGATAAAATACATGACTGTGTTCTGTAACCCGACCAAGTGATAAAAATACATGACTGTGTTCTGTCTGTAACCCGACCAAGTGATAAAAATACATGACTGTGTTCTGTAACCCGACCAAGTGATAAAACTACATGACTGTGTTCTGTAACCCGACTAAGTGATAAAAATACATGACTGTGTTCTGTAACCCGACCAAGTGATAAAAATACATGACTGTGTTCTGTCTGTAACGCGACCAAGTTTAAAAATACATGATTGTGTTCTGTAACCCGACCAAGTGATAAAAATACATGTTCTGTAACCCGACCAAGTGATAAAAATACATGACTGTGTTCTGTAACCCGACCAAGTGATAAAAATACATGACTGTGCTCTGTAACCCGACCAAGTGATAAAAATACATGACTGTGTTCTGTAACCCGACCAAGTGATAAAAATACATTACTGTGTTCTGTAACCCGACCAAGTGATAAAAATACATGACTGTGTTCTGTAACCCGACCAAGTGATAAAAATACATGACTGTGTTCTGTCTGTAACCCGACCAAGTTTAAAAATACATGACTGTTCTGTCTGTAACCCGACCAAGTTTAAAAATACATGATACATGACTGTGTTCTGTAACCCGACCAAGTGACAAAAACTCTCAGTCATCAATTCTGTTTTAGCAATCACTCTCTTCTCTTGTTGCCTTGGCTTTGTTCAATATATTCTTAAATAAGACTAATGAGTCCAGTAAAAGCTAATGACATGTTTCTTAATGGTATTACTATTTATATGCAAACAGACTTATAATATATACCAAACATGCTAGTCAATGATTTCATAAACAATGATATCATCTAACACGGCTGACACTCCACTAACTACAAGACACAAACATAGCTAGGAACCTATGGAGGGAAACTTTCTCAAACACACATTTGTTTTTTCTTGAAGTACAAAACTTACTTACCTGTACTGGGTATTATGAATAAATCCAGTGCTATGAATCAACCCAACACACACACAGTGCTGGTAAACAACAAACCGACTTATCACACAAACAAACAACAAACAAACAACAAACCGACTGAACACACAAACAAACAAACCAACTTATCTACCTGGTCATCCTCATGCCCTTCTCTTATATTCAGGGGGCAATGACATCAAGTGTTGTGCTTTCCTCCTTACTTGTTGATGGCTAGATAGTAAAATGTTGCCGTGCTCTACCTGGTCATCCTCATGCCCTTCTCTTATATTCAGGGGGCAGGACGTAGCCCAGTGGTAAAGCGCTCGCTTGAGGCGCTGTTGGTTTGGGGTCGATCCCTGTTAGTGGGCCCATTGGGCTATTTCTTGTTCTGGCCAGTGCACCACAACTGGTATATCAAAGGCCGTGGTATGTGCTATCCTGTTTGTGGGATGGTGCATATAAATTAATAAATCAATGTGCTCTAATGGTGTCGTTAAACAAACAAACAACAAATTATCTTATATTGTATGCTATAAATGTTAAGAATAGTAAAATTGTCATTGGAAATATGATAAAAGGCATCAGTATCCAACAAATTGCATAGGCAAAGTTAGAGAACATGGCACGAGGGTGAAATAATTTTTGTTGGGTAAACCTGATAGAAAGTAACTTGCCTTCTTGCTGCTCTTTTGAAGGATGTTTGCCTTGATGCCTTAACTGTTTTTATTACACCAAAGGCAACAGTTGCATTCAACCCAAAAATTAAAATCTAACTCCTGAAGCACCTGTCACAATCAAACATTAAACAATGAAGCTCTGTGATGTGGTGTTGGATGGCCAGAAACTGGGAGACAGGGAGTAGCTATCAGAGTACAAACTGAAAGAATTATTATAGAAAGGAAACCTGTTCCTGCCATATACAGGCTGCACCTAGCAAACAGTAGTTAGGGATCTTTATCCAGGACAGCAAATGGCATGGCTTTGATATACATGTACCAGTAGTGACTCAGTGGTCCATGACACCCAGACAGGTGCTCTACCACTGAGCTACAGCTCACCAGACAGGTCAGGTCAGGTCAGGTCATAGGGCTTAAAGAACTGCTAAAGCAAGGCTTTTGGACTGGTATGCATATTCAACGATACATACTGCACATTATTGCTTAATATCAACAAGTATAATCGTATAGTTAATTAATAAAATGGTTAAATGTGAGGACTATTATATATAACAGGCGCAGCCATTTTGTACCATCCCAGTGAATACGGTCTCTGGCGAGCTGGTGGTTACGTAATACCTAACGTGTCACATCAGGAATTAGTCTACTAACTGAAGAAACAAAACATACCTGATTTTTGCGGATGCATCGCAATGTTCTGTAATAATATCCATCCCAGTAACACAGCAACGTGTATATGTTGTTTATTTTTTAATACAAAATAAACCACCATTGTTAAAGTGTTGAAATAACTGTATTATATTTTGTACATAAATTAACCCACATACTGAAATAATAGTCAGTGTTTTCTTGGTTAACTGGTATTTTCTTTCCGTGGCCTGTACCTGTGGTTCCTGATTGGCAGGTGTATATTTAGACGGTCCCCAGACACTGTGTCTAGACACATTAAAAAGACATGCCTCTCTTATTAAGATCACATGGTATTGTGTGATAATCTCAAATCGTAATTATGGACATTACCAACCGTCCTGCTTTATTATTGTAAGTAATTCTGTATATCCCTTGATTAAGTAGACTTTCCCATCTAAAATCACAAAAATGACCAATTACGTAGTCCCAAAGAAAAGAAAATTATCACTTGGGTATCTAAGTGGTAGTTTTTTTGCTTGAATGTATCCTACCAATAGGCCTAATAATATGCATTTTTTCTTCGGACTTTTTAAAAGAAAAAAATACTATAACTCCATTTCGTTATATTGATGCAAACTGAAATAATTAGAGTGTTTGTTTAAACTGTGCATAGAGAAGTTGGACGGAGCTACGTCACTTCGCCCCAAGCTATACCACCGGACGTCACAAAAACTAAACAAAATGGCTGCCCCAGTTAGCAGGAATAATCATGTTTTTTATTAACCAAAATTACGCATTTTTCATTTATTAAAGTGTCAGTATGTGTTGGTGGTCTGGTTATGCATCTTTCCAACTCATAAGGCTCTTGCTAGAGTTTAGTCTACCTTTAACGTGCACATTCAGAGCAAACTGTTTTAGTGCACGCATGTCATGGGCACAGGTGCTAGCCTCGGCCGGCTCCTCCATCCAGAACAGGAAAGAGTTGGGGTGGGTGGGAGAGGGGACTGCCTGTACTGGCAGGTGCAAGAGAGCACCAGCAGCCCAACCGGAATCGGTAGTAGACAAGGGGTGGTTTTGGTGCTATGCAATTTCGAATGTCCCATAGGATTAATGCCAAAAAGAAAAGGGTGCAGAATTCGAACGAAGGAAATTTGGCGCGTTTTTGACTGAATTGTAAAGAGGGAGCTATATATTTTTTAAACTTTTTTTGCTGAGAGTAGCTCGTTACTGACACCTAGTTCGTGTTGAGATGTCTCCCTAGGTTGCCCATAGGGACCCTTAAAAGGGCCTGATCTGTTCAGATCACCAGACACAGGGTTCTGTTTTCTGTTACCTGTATAATGTGTGTGACCAACCATTTACAGTTTAATGTTTAGTTTCACCTACCGGTATATCACCTAATTAGGTTTTTAAAACCATACCTTTGTATGTATGCATGTACATGTCAAAGGTCATAAATCACAGAAAGATATGAAGGATTGCAGTTTGTAAGGTTATTTTACTATGAGTCATCTTGTCTTATGATGAATCAAGAGATAATTCAAACATGCTGCATTATTGTAAACCTATATACATGTATATATATTATTTAATCGCTCCTCCCTTCCCGTACAGCTAGACATGTCTGAACATTCATTTCATTGATAAAAACATTATAATTTATCTTGATCTGAAGGGCTGACACTGCCCCATGATCATTGTTAATATAACTTATTATTTAAGTAGCCAGTATTTGCTGGGAGTTGTCAAAATAAACTTGACACAGGCAGCTGTTATTACCAAACAGTGCAGTACAAATAATCAGGTAGAACTCAGTAAGTGCATTACACAAAGTGCAATGCAAAAAAATCATTTAAAGTGTAGAAACGTTCAAAGCATTTAACACCACAGCAATGGCAAACACTAACTAAAGGTTGATATATTTTATGGGTCTACCAGATGCTAGGAGTGCTGATGATAAACACACATACCTGTCACAAAACAACCCCTGTAATGACATGATTTATTGGTGTAGAAATAGCTGCAGGCCCTGACAGCACAGGCCATGTTATGTAAGTACAGCACACAGATGAATATGAAGAGAGTGCATGTTCTTGAGTTGTAACTAAATAATCAAACTGGAGAGTTCCTTTTCACAACAAAAAATATGATGACCAAATCTCATAGGGACAAGTTGATCTCTTTTTTTTTATGAATACACACTTTAAAGTGCATTTTCCAATTCAATATATTATTCATTAACTACTATTTAATAATTTTTATGAAAGAATTTTTTTTTAAAATGGCAAGGAATATTTACAAAACTGCAGGATTCCTGTCTCCACAACTAGGCAAGTAAATCCTCAGCAGTGCATATTAAACATGATACACATGCTAAAGAGCTATATGTTTTACAATTTAGTGGTCAACACTTTTTTGTTTACAATATAAGGGTTCTGCAGCAGGTTCCTGTCTTGAAGGAAGGAAAGCTAAAATGGCATTGTTCACAGATGTAAATTGTTAAAAAATAATCTACAGTTACAACAATTGTGTGATGCTACAAAAATGGATACTATAGCACTATAAATCACCTTTAACTCATGTATCAGATTGCAGTGAAAGTCACTAAAATGTTGCCCAACTTTAAAATATTACACAAGTTAAAACAGTATATACAACATATTATTCTGTTTATAACTTAGTGCTCTATAAATTGACTCTAATATATCACATTACAGTGCAGGCATGGTGGAAGCAAGTAGACATGGGGGTGGGTGGGGGGCTGACTGAGATTGAGGGTATAAAGCGCCCAAGTTTCTAGGGAGGTTTACTGCCAGAAATATTTTTGATTCAGAATTGTTGAGGCTAGAGCCCCCCCCCCCCCCACCCCCACCCTCACCCCTGAACTCTGCCATGCCTGCAGGGCACATCACTAAAATGTTGCCTAACTTTATAAACTCTAATAAAAGTAAAAATATCCTCCAGGGCTCTACATCGGTGCTTCTTCACGTCCAAATGCCAAATTGATGATGTGAGTTAATGAACAAGCCTGCCCTAATGAAATAAAACACACCAAACTTGACACATTGTAATTATCTGAGACAGTGGCAGTATAGCTTTAGACAAGTGAACTTTGAATAGCTGTACGTCCTATCTAGAAAACCAACAATCATCTTAATTCTTATCACAGATTCAATAACTCACTGTTTCAACCTTTGAATCTTCTTACCTGAGAGCAGTAACATCTTGGCTATCATGAGAAGAAAATATTAAAAGCCTTGAATTACTGCTTCAATACATGTTAAACTATTCAACTGCATTCAAATTCTGAATATGTTCCATCTAGATTATCTTTTAACCATCTACTGACTATTTTTTAATTAGACTTTACTCTTCTAATAATTCTAGGTGAGAAATAGTTAATAACAATAGCAGACACATTTACAAAATAAGCACTTAACAACATATATACTACAGCAAATTTTAAACTGAAGGTCGAGTATGTTCTGTAATCTGACTGGTTAATTACACTGTTTTCAGGGTATCAGATAGACAATAACATCCATTAAAAAATGACATCAATACAAACTGGAACACCCTGTCAAGGACACCAGTTCAGTAAACACAACACCAGATATAGTGAGCCCGACACCAGTTCAGTGAACACAACACCAGATATAGTGAGTCTGACACCAGTTCAGTGAACACACCACCAGATACAGTCAGCCCGACACCAGTTCAGTGAACACAACACCAGATATAGTGAGTCTCACACCAGTTCAGTGAACACAACACCAGATACAGTCAGCCCGACACCAGTTCAGTGAACACAACACCAGATATAGTAAGCCTGACACTAGTTTAGTGAACACAACACCAGATATAGTGAGCCAGACACCAGTTTTCAGTGAACACAACACTAGATATAGTGAGCCCAACACCAGTTTCCAGTGAACACAACACCAGATATAGTGAGCCAGCCACCAGTTTTCAGTGAACACAACACCAGATATAGTGAGCCTGACACCAGTTCATTGAACACACCAGATATAGTGAGCCTGACACCAGTTCAGTGAACACAATACCAGATATAGTGAGGCTGACACCAATTCAGTGAACACAACACCAGATACAGTCAGCCCGACACCAGTTCAGTGAACACAACACCAGATATAGTGAGCCCGACACCAGTTCAGTGAACACACCAGTTCAGTGAACACAACACCAGATATAGTGAACACAGCACCAGATACAGTCAGCCCGATACCAGTTCAGTGAACACAACACCAGATATAGTGAGCCTGACACCAGTTCAGTGAACACAACACCAGATATAGTGAGCCCGACACCAGTTCAGTGAATACAACACCAAATATAGTGAGCCAGACACCAGTTTTCAATTAACACAACACCAGATATAGTGAGCCTGACACCAGTTTTCAGTGAACACAACACCAGATATAGTGAGCCAGACACCAGTTTTCAGTGAACACAACACCAGATATAGTGAGCCAGACACCAGTTTTCAATGAACACAACACCAGATATAGTGAGCCTGACACCAGTTCAGTGAACACAACACCAGATATAGTGAGCCTGACACCAGTTCAGTGAACACACTAGATATAGTGAACCTGACACCAGTTCAGTAAACACAACACCAGATATAGTGAGCCCGACACCAGTTCAGTGAACACAACACCAAATACAGTGAACCAGACACCAGTGAACACAACACCAGATATAGTGAGCCCGACACCAGTTTTCAGTGAACACAACACCAGATATAGTGAGCCCGACACCAGTTCAGTGAACACAACACCGGATACAGTGAACCAGACACCAGTTTTCAGTGAACACAACACCAGATACAGTGAACCAGACACCAGTTTTCAGTGAACACAACACCAGATATAGTGAGCCTGACACCAGTTCAGTGAACACACTAGATATAGTGAACCTGACACCAGTTCAGTAAACACAACACCAGATATAGTGAGCCTGACACCAGTTCAGTGAACACACCAGATATAGTGAGCCTGACACCAGTTCAGTGAACACAACACCAGATATAGTGAGCCTGACACCAGTTCAGTGAACACAACACCAGATATAGTGAGTCTGACACCAATTCAGTGAACACAACACCAGATACAGTCAGTCCGACACCAGTTCAGTGAACACAACACCAGATATAGTGAGCCCCACACCAGTTCAGTGAACACAACACCAGATATAGTGAGTTTGACACCAGTTCAGTGAACACAGCACCAGATACAGTCAGCCCGATACCAGTTCAGTGAACACAACACCAGATATAGTGAGCCTGACACCAGTTCAGTGAACACAACACCAGATATAGTCAGCCCGACACCAGTTCAGTGAATACAACACCAGATATAGTAAGCCTGACACTAGTTCAGTGAACACAACACCAGATATAGTGAGCCAGACACCAGTTTTCAGTGAACACAACACCAGATATAGTGAGCCAGACACCAGTTTTCAATTAACACAACACCAGATATAGTGAGCCTGACACCAGTTCAGTGAACACAACACCAGATATAGTGAGCCTGACACCAGTTTTTAGTGAACACAACACCAGATATAGTGAGCCCGACACCAGTTTTTAGTGAACACAACATCAGATATAGTGAGCCAACACCAGATATAGTGAGCCAGACACCAGTTTTCTGTGAACACAGCACCAGATATAGTGAGCCTGACACCAGTTCAGTGAACACAACACCAGATATAGTGAGCCCGATACCAGTTCAGTGAACACAACACCAGATATAGTGAGCTTGACACCAGTTGAGTGAACATAACACCAAATATAGTGAGCCCGACACCAGTTCAGTGAACACAACACCAGATATAGTGAGCCAGACACCAGTTTTCAATGAACACAACACCAGATATAGTGAGCCTGACACCAGTTCAGTGAACACAACACCAGATATAGTGAGCCTGACACCAGTTCAGTGAACACAACACCAGATATAGTGAGCCCGACACCAGTTCAGTGAACACAACACCAGATACAGTGAACCAGACACCAGTTTTCAGTGAACACAACACCAAATATAGTGAGCCCGACACCAGTTTTCAGTGAACATAACACCAGATATAATGAGCCCGACACCAGTTTTTAGTGAACACAACACCAGATATAGTGAGCCAGACACCAGTTTTTAGTGAGCCAGACACCAGTTTTTAGTGAACACAACACCAGATATAGTGAGCCAACACCAGATATAGTGAGCCTGACACCAGTTCAGTGAACACAACACCAGATATAGTGAGCCCGACACCAGTTCAGTGAACACAACACCAGATATAGTGAGCCCGACACCAGTTTAGTGAACATAACACCAGATATAATGAGCCCGACACCAGTTCAGTGTACACAACAACAGATATAGTGAGCCCGACACCAGTTCAGTGAACACACCAGATATAGTGAGTGAACACAGCACCAGATATAGTGAGCCCGACACCAGTTCAGTGTACACAACAACAGATATAGTGAGCCTGACACCAGTTCAGTGAACACACCAGATATAGTGAGCCTGACACCAGTTCAGTGAACACAACACCAGATATAGTGAGCCCGACACCAGTTCAGTGAACACAACACCAGATATAGTGAGCCCGACACCAGTTTTCAGTGTACATAACACCAGATATAGTGAGCACAACACAAGTTCAGTGAACACAACACCAGATATAGTGAGCCTGACACCAGTTTTCAGTGAACACGACACTAGATATAGTGAGCTCGACACCAGTTCAGTGAACACATTAACACCAGATATAGTGAGCCTGACACCAGTTCAGTGAACACAACACCAGATATAGTGAGCCCGACACCAGTTCAGTGAACACAACACCAGATATAGTGAGCCCAACACCAGTTTAGTGAACACAACACCAGATACAGTAAGCCCGACACCAGTTCAGTGTACACAACACCAGATATAGTGAGCCTGACACCAGTTCAGTGAACACAACAACAGATATAGTGAGCCTGACATCAGTTCAGTGAACACACCAGATATAGTGAGCCCAACACCAGTTCAGTAAACACGACACCAGATATAGTGAGCCTGACACCAGTTTTCAGTGAACACGACACCAGATATAGTGAGCCTGACACCAGTTCAGTGAACAGTTATACATGTCAAGTATTTTCACAGCACGGTTCCATACATTCTATTCTGTTATACATGTAAAGTATTTTTACAGCAAGGTCCCATACATGCTATTCTGTTATACATGTCAAGTATTTTCACAGGAAGGTCCCATACATTCTATTGTGTTATACATGTCAAGTATTTTCACAGCAAGGTCCCATACATTCTATTGTGTTATACATGTCAAGTATTTTTACAGCAAGGTCCCATACATTCTATTTTGCTATACATGAGACATCAGTGTATCATTTTAATACATCAGTGATAAATCAGAGTTATACAAATGTTAAATGCCTTTCACTCTGTGACTTTTGGTTTATTATGTCATATTAATAAAAACTTAAGATGACATGTAAACTGGGTGGAAATATCTGCCCGCCCCCCCCCCCCCCCCCCAACCCTAACTAAAAATAATAAAGGGGGGACCGGGTGGATATTATACCAAAGTTTTACAAGAGTTGCCTCCCTACTGCCAGTAATACTGGTTGCAAGACGTAAAAAAAAAAAAAAAAATGTGTTTCCAGATTCCCGACCGACCCTAATTTTATGTTGCAACCCTAAAAAATTTGACTACCAAAAAAAAAAAAAAAAAACATCTACCGCGAATTTTGCAGACAGGTTATATGCAGTATGTCAAGAAATAGTTCATAAAAATAAACTCGAATGTAAATGCACATTGTGATTTACATTCGAGTTTATTTTTATGAACTAGTCAAGAAAACGGTTTAAAAAAAAAAAAAAAAAAAAGGTTCCTACCTACCTACCCTATTTTTCCCAGAATAAAACCTGAAACACATTTTTTTTGGGGGGGGGGGGGGGGGGGGCCTAAGTTACCCGACTCCGTGAATGATTTTGAGACACAGAAAGAGCTCGAACAGCAGCAGACAGCTGCAGTTTTGCTTTGAATTAATTCCAAACAGTGTTTATTCATTTCATTTAAAATGTCTTTGTTCAAAACTTTATCTGTTACTTGCATAATGTGAAAAGGCAACAACTGATAACTGCTACTAATTACATCATTCATTTAAGAATTATTGTTTACCTTCTTTCTTCTAAAACTGTTTACATTTTCAATGTTGCAGACAGCACCATTTTCTAACAATATTGCGCTTTAGAAACAAACCCTACCTAATACCTACAACCAGTCTATCGATATTGGCACTGAAAATGTTGATACTACAAGCTAAACAACAATTATTGTCTTATATACGTCACCTTTTTATACGCCCGTTGTGAAAGGTCATATTATGGTATAGCGGTGTCCGTCCGACCGTATGTAAACTTTTCGTTTCCGGAGCATATATTTCTTATCAAGTCATATAAGATCATAAAACCTTGCATGCAAGTACAACATGGGATGACCGTGTGTTGTGTACCGTAACTAGGTTACCCCGACCTACTTTTGACAGGCGAATCATGTATCTCGCCGGTACTCTTGTTAAATATGTCCCTGGTTTAGTAATCAGACATTAAAATCTTAAAAAGAAGACAAAACTTTAACTTTTGTTAGTGTTTACAGTTTCGATCACTTTGAAAAAAATCTAAATTAATCTATTTAAAGAGACTGTCTTGAGTGTTCCGCCACTGTAAGATTGTTCTAACCAACAGGCTTAAAACCTTTGAACGACTAAAGTTACATGCATATATAGCTTCTTGTTTAGAATAGCAGTGTCTGTATATTATGTGTGTTTCTCATCTTCCTAGTGTTTGTAAAAAGCCCAAGTTCGATTTGGTCTTCCAGCCCCTGCAATTAAAAACAATTTACGGGAAAAAAAGTGGAATTAAATCGAATATAGTTCACAGCAAAACAAAAAAGGCCATGGAGAATTAAAAACGCTACAGTAATCTACACTATATGGTCGATTGTTGTAGACAATTGCAGGGGTTGGCGTAGGCTTACGGGCTTCCGCTTTTTGTCTGAATTTGGATAACATTATTTATTCATAATATTACCCAATAGCTATAGGCTGCAAATAACTGTAATTTTTACATGGATTACATGTAATATTGTGGGTAGAATGGTGAAAGTGTTTCCGGCAAGCTCATTTTAGTCGAATACCACTATCGTTTTTGCCCGAATTTGAAGATTTGTGTCGTACGCTTACGGGGGTTGGTCTCCCAATGATTTTGTACATGTGAAAAAAATTTGGATGATCAGAAACACATTTATTCTACGACCCACGACTGACTTTGGGATGAAATTAATTTTATTTTCCTAAGGCCTAACGTACATGTATTTGAGGCCATCTATGTATGCATGTAAGTAATATTGACGATGGTCATAGAATTATTATTAAATTTTATTTTATTATATTCGCAACTTTCCATTCAATTTATTATTACGAATCAAATTTAACAACAACAAAAAGACTAATTTTGTTTAGTTCTGCTATTAATGATTTGTTTTTAAAAAATTTGTTGTAAAATAGTATACATATATAGAGGATAATAAACGAGTTACCAGTTATTATCAAATTTATGTCCCGAGTGAAATAATTTTCAGTTGTCACGAGCTTTAGCGAGTGACAAATGAAAATTATTTCACGAGGGACATAAATTTGATAATAACTGGTACCGAGTTTGTTATTCTATTTATTACCTCAGCTACTTTTTCTCTAGAAGCCTTTATTTTCGACGCACATGCACGAAAGGCCAACCTATATAGAAACGATGTAAACCACTTTGCGCACTTTCTGAGAATTGCTATAACTTTGTAATTTAATCACGTTCATAAATAATTTAAAAAACCCAAAAGTGTTCTTTATTCTGCTAGAAAATCTATAAGGAATTGCATTAAAATGACATTTTGTTATAAATTTAACACCAAAAACAAAGAACCGTAAACGCAAACATGACGTCATTTTGTGTGTTTGCCAAATCGTGATGACGTCATATTTAGTACCGACAAGGTCATTGGTTTCTGAGCGTCAAATTGTCCAATAGTATTGTTCGTTAGACCAATGCAGAATATTTCTCACTGAGAAAATATGGAAAATATTTTCCCTGTTATGAGTGACCGCTGGGGTAATACATATATATATATATATATATATATATATATATATATATATATATATATATATATATCCGTTTTTCAAAAATATAATACAATAAATCGATTAGAGGGAAATCTGTTTGTAACGCCGCATGTGCAATCCGTGAATAAATCGTATTGGGCATATGTCTCCAATAAACAGATGTTTGAACCGAGTTGGTGAAATAAAAATTATGTCTAAAATAAAATTTAAATTAAATTAAGAAGACTCAACCTTAGGACTACGGCTTGTTTAACTTGGACTTTGTGAAATCGGGCATTTTTTTTGTTTGTTATATATATTTATTAAAAACACAAATCTGCCTGCTCCCTTCTCACTATATAGCATGTGATCTCTCCCACGGGCCTGATACACATATGCATCCAATGTGGTTAAAAGCAGCTCAACTTGTTTACATATTATAGTCATAGATCTGTGAAGCTGACTTCAATCAAAGAAAGAAATGTTTTATTTAACGACGCACTCAACACATTTTATTTACGGTTATATGGCGTCAGACACATGGTTACGGACCACACAGATTTTGAGAGGAAACCCGCTGTCGCCACTACATGGGTTACTCTTTCCGATTAGGAGCAAGGGATCTTTTATTTGCACTTCCCACAGGCAGGATAACACAAACCATGGCCTTTGTTGAACCAGTTATGGATCACTGGTCGGTGCAAGTGGTTTACACCTGCCCATTGAGCCTTGCGGAGCACTCACTCAGGGTTTGGAGTTGGTATCTGGATTAAAAATACCAAGCTTAAACTGGTTGACCTGACTTGTGCGCAACCAATGATGGTTCCTTTGAATTCGAAGTTGTGTTTTAGAATGTAACACAATGTGTGTGACGTAATTTTAACAACAAATGTAGAGCCATGTTCCAAGAATTAGTGACTTTATTTTATCGTTATAAATAAGGCTTAAATAATGGAAACAAAATATATAATAACTACATTTTTATTGCACATCTTTAAGTGGTAAACTGCATTTAAAGGTTATATAGTCCACTCTTACAATATAACATTTTCAACGATCTCCCGAAATTATTTTCTCACGTGTTTTCCCGCCATATTTGATGATACCAGAATCATGACTGATGTACAAGAATATGCGGATGTCGTACAGGAATTTAGGGGTGCTTTGGTTAGTTTATTACCTAATTATACTGTCATAAAATATATATGTGTGTTGACAAACAGTATCAATGATTAATTAAAACGACACCTAATCAGTCTTACGTTAATGACCCAACAAAGCGTTTGGGCATGAGTTCGACCCGTACCCCCGTTTCAGACCGGGCCTTTCATTGGTAAGGCCTAAGGATAGGGCTAGGGTTAGTCTTTAGAACCTATATGGAGGGGTACGGGTCCAACTCTTTCCCAAATCCATTTTAGTAAACAAAAGTAAAACACCTTCCGGTAAACAGGAAAGAGTGTGACGTTTCTAACTGCGTTCAGGTGCATGTGTTTGCAAGAAGTATTGTAACACGAATGTGCGGTTCGTCATTTTCCATTTTTACGACCACTACATGAAAAAATATATGTTTCTTAACTATGCACAGTTGACGAACACTTAGTTAAATATTTTTTTAAACGGATAAATTCAATTTGTCAAGCGTTCTGGTCCGGTCCGCGTTTTATCAACACACATCGCTAAAACTTGATGTCAATACTGATAGGCATTACGTTTATACCAGTGAATAGTTTGTAAAATATAAAAAAATGTTTAATGAATTGATTCATAATTAACACAATTTATACACTCAAAATTATTTACAATTATTATGAATGGATTACGACTATTATTCACTACAATAGAGGCACATAAATGTAGCATACCTTTTGCAAATCGAATGTAATAATTGAAAACAAATTCTAACAACAGGGGTCTTAAAAATTGTAAAAATTAAATGCTTTGGCCTCGTTGATCTGGCACGTGAGGTCATGTGACACGCACCGAATATTAATTCATCTTTCTCCATTTTAAGTCAATTTCTATGAGTCATGTGGACCCCATATCGGTAATTTTAAGGAATAAACAAAAACGACTTAATAAAATTAATGGTTTTAGGGGTTTGTAAAGTTTTGTATTTAGATACTTACTTTTCTGAATTTTATTGTTTATGAAAATGTTCATGAACTGTGAAGAAAAACCTCATAAATGAATGACATGCCGATGACAACAAATCGGATGTTGATTGCGCGAACCATGCAGAAAGCAAAAACAAAGTGAACGGAATTTGAAGCATAACACAGTTAGGGACGTTGACGATGCATTATAAATGAAACTTGCATTCATTTGGAATACCAAACCTAGTTATTATATGATCCAAAATATTTTAATTGAACTACGATCGAGGGAATTCCACGACACGCTTCATTTTTAAAATTTGGGAGTCTTGTAAAAAGTCATAAAAATACGGAAAAACAGACTTGTAGTGATGAGCCTATATATACGACAACTGTATAATGTATTTGTGGATTTTATATAAATGTTCGCCATGTATAGAGACTTGGCAAATGAGGGCCGGCTATATACATGGCAAATAATAAAAAATATATTATTTCATGACGAAAATAACCGCAAATATGCTAAAATAAAATAATAAACAGTCAGAACATAACTCACCATTTATTATTATTATTGTTATTATTATTATTATTAGGCGTGTGTGCAGATTATTTTGACTGGTTCGCAAAGTGGTATTTCGGTTTTAATGTATAGCGTAAAAATGTACTGTTGCATGTTTTGTCGTTCAAAGGTTGGCTAATTATTACTTAACCCAGTTGAATCCAGTTCTACGTGCAGGGACAAGTTCAGCCTGCCGTTTGTGCGTGTGTGCATGCACGTTAATCTTGCATTTTTATAGCCAAAACTACTCCAGATAAAACACCGCCTCTCCGCCCCAAAAAGGTAGTAATAGGCTAATAATAATAATAGTAGTAGTAGTAGTAGCAGTAATTGTGTATTATTATTATTACATGTATTATGATGTTGATAAAATCACATCACAGTGGGTGGGGGTGGTTGTTACAGACGTTACATAAATTTAGAGGGGGACCCGGGAGCTTTACTAGAAGCCTATAAAAAAGTATTTTGATTTTTATTTGCCCTTGCAATTTTGAGCATTTGAAATGTGACTAAATACAGCAAAATAACCTTTTAGTCATATTTATTTACGGTAAAATTAACTTTTTTTTACAAAATTTACGTAAGCAACCTCAAAATTGCAATCAGTGAAAAATTATTAAGTTCAAGCCCTGTTGTTAGTTTCTCTTTCAGTTAATCTACCTCAGCCGCTGATAATTTGTAATTGTTATTTTTATTTATTTATTTATTCATCATCATATTATTATTGTTATTATTATTATTATTTATTTATATATTTATTATAATAAATTTTTTGTTAGTACTGTAGGGACAATATGACGTTATTCATATATCTATAGAAAACGTACATAAAAGGGTCCGCTAAATTCATATACTCCCCGTCCCTTGTTCAGAAAGACCGGCCTCGGTGGCGTCGTGGTTAGGCCATCGGTCTACAGGCCGGTAGGTACTGGGTTCGGATCCCAGTTGAGGCATGGGATTTTTAATCCAGATACCGACTCCAAACCCTGAGTGAATGCTCCGCAAGGCTCAATGGGTAGGTGTAAACCACTTGCACCGACCAGTGATCCACAACTGGTTCAACAAAGGCCTTTGTTTGTGCTATCCTGCCTGTGGGAAGCGCAAATAAAAGATCCCTTGCTGCTAATCGGAAAGAGTAGCCCATGTAGTGGCGACAGCGGGTTTCCTATCAAAATCTGTGTGGTCCGTAACCATATGTCTGACGCCATATAACCGTAAATAAAATGTGTTGAGTGCATTGTTAAATAAACCATTTCTTTCTTTCTGTTTCTTTCTGTTCAGAAAATGCACTGTTCTTATGTATTCCTCCTGTTCAGATGGTTCAGTAATATGGATCAATCAAATACATGTACTTATTTACCGCCTATATACATTTTTGCTGTATATATAGCCAGCCCTCGTTAGTGGAGGCTATAGACACGGCCTTCGTATATATAGTCACATCGTATATAAACACCGTCTAGTTCAGAGTATTCTTTATAAATGTAACAATTCCTATCCCAAGTCAGCTGTTATGGCATATTTTGTATAATAATGAATTTGACAAGGTGGAAAATGACGGTGTTTGTGATCCAGATGTTTAGAGTTTTTCGCATACAACTAACGATAAATTTACCTATAGCTGCAAAGGCCTAACTAGTTGGGATTGTCGACGTTTAACATGCTTCTGTTACTAAAATAAATTAATGTATAAGCTTAATATCATTCAGTACATGTTTTTATTAATTTTTAATAACTTATTTTCATTGGGTTTTTTTCTTTCTATTTACCCTACGCGCAGAGGATGGTCAAGCATTCTCGTTACACAAGCTTGGTAAATCGTTTTGGCACTGCGGTTATTTGGGGAATGCCCGTCACATGATTCAAAATAATACGTCACACCTCTGCTCTCCAATTAGCCGTTATTTTTCTCAGAATTATGGACCGTACCCATAATTCAATTATTTTTATAAAATATCAATAATAAGTGTGATATGGTGGTGATGTAGATGGTTCAATAAAGTACTTTTAGGTACAAATCAAATGTATATATTGTCATATAATACTTTGTTGGGTCAATAATTAGGTCAACCATCCGTGACAGAGCGTGTTTAAAGTTTGTGGCTAGAGGATTTTATAAACAAATTTACAAGCCTTGATGGGGGCAGGACGTAGCCCAGTGGAAAAGCACATGATTGATTTCAACTTATTTTCGTGCTTATATCCAATTAAGCTTCAAGCACGCTGTCCTGGGCACACACCTCAGCTATCTGGGCTGCCTGTCCAGGACAGTGGGTTAGTTGTTAGTTTGTTAGTGGTTAGTGAGAGAGCAGAGGTTGTAGTGGCCTTACACCTATCCATTGAGCCCTTAAGAACTCGCTCTGGGTTGGAGCCGGTACCGGGCTGCGAACCCTGTACCTACCAGCCTGTAGTCCGATGGCTTAATCACTGTGCTACCGAGGCCAGTCGAAAAGCACATGCCTGTCCCCATCGGTGGGCCCATTGGACTATTTCTTGTTCCAGCCAGTGCACCACGAATGGTCTATCAAAGGCCATGGTATGTGCTATCCTGTCTGTGGGATAGTGCATATAAAAGATCCCTTGCTACTAATGAAAAAATGTAGCAGGTTTCCTCTGACTGTTAAAAATGACCATATGTTTGACATTTAATAGCCGATAATTAATAAATCAATGTGCTCTAGTGGTGATGTTAAACAAAACAAACTGTAACTGTAGAAGCTCTGTTATACACTCATGTCACATTAACAAACATACAAAATATATAAGCGCAATATACCGATACGCTAGAAAAATATTGCGATACATGTATTGTTCAAAATGTATATTGTGGTATAGCAGGTATATTGAGCATCTTTAATATGTTGTGTTACAATGTAGCATATTGAATACTACTTCAAAACATATCTTAGAACAGTTATGAAAAATGTGACTTGTAGTTGATAAATAAGACTTCTACATGATGTAGATGTATCCCAGTCAAATCTGCTAATAGACTGGTCTGATTAATTTTGTTAAAAGTTCTGCATAGTATGTTTTTCAGTAGAGCTGGGCAGTAAACCGTATATACCGTTTGTTATCAATATCGTGTCAATACCAATTTGCTGTACCAAATAAATCTCAAAATACTGATATTTCAATTTAAAAAAATATTTACCGCCATTTAGTAAATCACCAACAATATATCTGACGAATGCAAAATAGCTAAAAAGGAGAGAGAGCGAGAGAGATGTGGGCCTTGTGTATGGAATTTAATTTTGTCTTAAACTCGAGCATGCATTTAAAGCCAAGTGTACTGAAAATACCGCTCAGTATCGGTATTGTGTCCAAACTGAATACTGTACCGATACTGAGGTAAATTGCCCCAAAACTACTGATACCGATACCAAACTTGAAATTTCAATACAGCCCAGCTTAACTTTTCAGGAGAGGGTACAAAAATCATTGCAGCACTACTTGAACCCTAACCCTTTAGAAAGCTGAAGTTCAAAGAGGTGTGTGGGCGGATGTTTTACATGACACATTAAATACGTTTGTTGTGTTTGTAGAACCCTGGCCGACTGAAGTTGCAGAGTAACAGTGTGATCTTCAAGAACATGAAGACCGGTAAGATCGACCAGTTCCAGAGCGCGGACGTCGAGAAGGCTCAGTGGCTGAAACGAGCCAAGGGATTCTGTCTGAAGCTGGTGCTGAACAACGACACCATTCAGAGATACGACGGCTTTAAGGAAACTGTACGTTCCCCTGTGTGATAGTCAGATACATGTACAGTTTATATATATGACAACAGGAGGGTGTGTTTAAGTAAATATAAATATGAGAGAGATACGACGGCTTTAAAGAAACTGTAAGTTCCCCTGTGTGATAGTCAGATACATGTACAGTTTATATATGTGACAACAGGAGGGTGTGTTTAAGTAAGTATAAATATGAGAGAGATACGAAGTAAGTATAAATATGAGAGAGATACGACGGCTTTAAGGAAACTGTAAGTTCCCCTGTGTGATAGTCAGATACATGTACAGTTTATATATGTGACAACAGGAGGGTGTGTTTAAGTAAGTATAAATATGAGAGAGATACGACTGCTTTAAGGAAACTAAGTTCCCCTGTGTGATAGTCAGATACATGTACAGTTTATATATGTGACAACAGGATGGTGTTTTTATTATAAATATAAGGTAGATACAACGGCTTTAAGTAAACTAAGTTCCTCTGTTTGATAGTGAAATATAGGTACATGTACTTATATATGACAATAGGACAGTGTTTTTATTATAAATATGAGAGCGATAAGACAGCTTTAAGGAAACTAAGTTCCTGAGTGTGATAGTGATATACATGTACAGTTTATATATACATGACAGCAGAACAGTGTTTTTATTATAAATATTAGAAAGATACGATGGCTTTAAGGAAACTGAGTTCCTCTGTGTGATAGTGAAATACATATACGTTTATGACAACAGGACGGTGTCTTTAAGTATAAATATGACTACCTGTACAGCTCATATTCATACTTATTTTGTCTGGAAAGTTGGTTGAATTGACAACATGCTGTGTCCATGGTGTCATTCAAGTGAACATGTTCCACATATGCAAGATTTTGTATCACACACATGTTCAATAAAAGGTTTTGTTACTGCAGTCAGAAAGGTCTGTTACTATACTAGTATAGTGAGGAACGTTTTGTTACTGCAGTCAACAAAGGTCTGTTACTATACTAGTATAGTGAGGAATGTTTTGTTACTGCAGTCAGAAAGGTCTGTTACTATACTAGTATAGTGAGGAACGTTTTGTTACTGCAGTCAGAAAGGTCTGTTACTATACTAGTATAGTAAGGAACATTTTGTTCAGTATCACGTCGTGATTCAGTATGCAAGTTTTAAAGATTGGTGTACAATTTTAAAACATTAAACTGTAGTTGATAATCAATTTTTAATTATAAAAGTAGACACCTGATGTTATAAAAGTAGACACCTGGTATTATAAAAGTAGACACCTGGTATTATAAAAGTAGACACCTGGTATTATGAAAGTAGACACCTGGTATTATTATAAAAGTAGACACGTGGTTTTATAAAAGTAGACACCTGGTATTATAAAAGTAGACACCTAGTATTATAAAAGTAGACATGTGGTTTTATAAAAGTAGACACCTGGTATTATAAAAGTAGACACATGGTTTTATAAAAGTAGACACCTGGTATTATAATAAAAGTAGACACCTGGTATTATAAAAGTAGACACCTGGTATTATAAAAGTAGACACCTGGTATTATAAAAGTAGACACCTGGTGTAAAAAGTAGACACATGGTATTACAAAAGTAGACATGTGGTATTATAAAAGTAGACACATGGTATTATAAAAGTAGACACCTGGTATTATAAAAGTAGACACGTGGTTTTATAAAAGTAGACACCTGGTATTATAATAAAAGTAGACACCTGGTATTATAAAAGTAGACACCTGGTGTTATAAAAGTAGACACCTGGTATTATAAAAGTAGACACCTGGAATTATAAAAGTAGACACCTGGTATTATTATAAAAGTAGACACCTGGTATTATAAAAGTAGACACGTGGTTTTATAAAAGTAGACACCTGGTATTATAAAAGTAGACAAGTGGTATTATAAAAGTAGACACGTGGTTTTATAAAAGTAGACACCTGGTATTATAAAAGTAGACACGTGGTTTTATAAAAGTAGACACCTGGTATTATAAAAGTAGACACATGGTTTTATAAAAGTAGACACCTGGTATTATAATAAAAGTAGACACCTGGTATTATAAAAGTAGACACCTGGTATTATAAAAGTAGACACCTGGTATAAAAAGTAGACACATGGTATTACAAAAGTAGACATGTGGTATTATAAAAGTAGACACATGGTATTATAAAAGTAGACACCTGGTATTATAAAAGTAGACACGTGGTTTTATAATAGTAGACACGTGGTTTTATAAAAGTAGACACCTGGTATTATAAAAGTAGACATGTGGTATTACAAAAGTAGACATGTGGTATTATAAAAGTAGACACATGGTATTACAAAAGTAGACATGTGGTATTATAAAAGTAGACACCTGGTATTATTATAAAAGTAGACACCTGGTATTATAAAAGTAGACACCTGGTATTATAAAAGTAGATATGTGGTATTATAAAGTAGACACGTGGTATAATATTATAACAGTCGATTTTTATTTCTTACTACAGTGAAATGTTGCTTTGCTAGTTTAAGATTGTTTATTTGACAGGACTACGAGAAACTCTCGAGCTTTGTTTCCAAGTACTACCAGACGTCTCTCGAGAAGGTTGACCTGTCAATCAAGGGTTGGAACTGGGGCAATGCTGAATTTAAAGGTTTGATCATCAAAATATCATGTTTCAGTTACTGGTGTATGACCTGTCAATCAAGGGTTGGAACTGGGGCAGTGCTGAATTTAAAGGTTTGATCATCAAAATATCATGTTTTAGTTACTGGTGTACGACCTGTCAATCAAGGGTTGGAACTGGGGAAGTGCTGAATTTAAAGGTTTAATCATTGAAATTTCATCGTTTAGTTACTAGTTCAGTATAATTGTTATGTCTTGTTTATCTACAGTACTACATCCTTGATTAATTTTATGTTCCCACAAATATGCACAACAGAATTTCAAGGTATGATCAGTTACATTTGTTCTCTGTTAAAAATATTATTTGGTTTAATTGATCTACATGTTTTTCCCGTCTGTTATTTTGGAAGTGTTTGATATAGCAGTTTGAATTCACTGAGAACTAATCTTAAAATAGCATTATTCAAACATCAGAATGGGGCACACATGTAAACACTGATATCAGCATGTTGATTACATGTAAACACTGATATCAACATGTTGATTGCATGTAAACACTGATATCAACATGTTGATTGCATGTAAACACTGATATCAACATGTTGATTGCATGTAAACACTGATATCAACATGTTGATTGCATGTAAACACTGATATCAACATGTTGATTGCATGTAAACACTGATATCAACATGTTGATTGCATGTAAACACTGATATCAGCATGTTGATTGCATGTAAACACTGATATCAGCATGTTGATTGCATGTAAACACTGATATCAGCATGTTGATTGCATGTCAACACTGATATCAGCATGTTGATTGCATGTCAACACTGATATCAGCATGTTGATTGCATGTAAACACTGATATCAGCATGTTGATTGCATGTCAACACTGATATCAGCATGTTGATTGCATGTAAACACTGATATCAGCATGTTGATTGCATGTAAACACTGATATCAGCATGTTGATTGCATGTAAACACTGATATCAGCATGTTGATTGCATGTAAACACTGATATCAACATGTTGATTGCATGTAAACACTGATATCAACATGTTGATTGCATGTAAACACTGATATCAACATGTTGATTCCACTAGTGGCTAGGTCGGGAATTGTAGTGTCCATTGCATTTCGATTATTTCTATTTCTAGAATTGACAATCTTTTATTTTTATTTCAAATGTCATTGTGAATTTGTTGTTTAAGATCAAAAGAGTTATATTTTAATGTGAATAATTGTGTCTGTCATTATTATCAGGAGAGCGATAGAAAGCTGGCCTGTTGTTTTCAATCAACGAGACTCGCTATGTGTAATAATCTCTTTCTTCAGTCTGTTGTTTTCAGTCAGCGAGACTCGCTATGTGTAATGATCTCTTTCTTCAGTCTGTTGTTTTCAGTCAGCGAGACTCGCTGTGTGTAATGAGTATCTTTTGATGATTTCTTTCTTCAGTCTGTTGTTTTCAGTCAACGAGACTCGCTGTGTGTAATGAGTATCTTTTGATGATTTCTTTCTTCAGTCTGTTGTTTTCAGTCAACGAGACTCTCTGTGTGTAATGAGTATCTTTTGATGATTTCTTTCTTCAGTCTGTTGTTTTCAGTCAACGAGACTCTGTGTGTAAGGAGTATCTTTTGATGATCTCTTTCTTCAGTCTTGTTTTTAGTCATCGAGACTCGCTGTGTAATGATCTCTTTCTTCAGTCTGTTGTTTTCAGTCCATGAGACTCGCTGAGTGTAATGAGTATCTTTGATGATCTTTCTTCAGTCTGTTGTTTTCAGTCATCAAGACTCGCTGTGTAATGATCTTTTTCTTCAGTCTGTTGTTTTCAGTCCACGAGACTCACTGTGTGTGATGAGTATCTTTTGATGATCTCTTTCTACAGTCTGTTGTTTTCAGTCATCAAGACTCGCTGTGTAATGATCTCTTTCTTCAGTGTTGTTTTCAGTCAACGAGACTCGCTGTGTGTAATGAGTATCTTTTGATGATCTCTTTCTTCAGGTAATGCCCTGCATTTCTTCGTGGACAAGTCTCTGGCGTTTGAAGTTCCCCTCACCAATGTGTCGCATTCAACCCAAGCGAAGAACGAGGTGACGATTGAGTTCCACCAGAATGACGACGCGGCTGTCACGTTGACTGAGCTGAGATTCCACATCCCAACCGATGCCAACGCCGACACCGACCCCGTGCAGGTGACTCACACTTCATACGTCACGCTTCTGTCAGGGTGGGGTATTGTTGTTAGCTTTCATGTTTATTAGTCCCCTTCACACTTCATACATCACACTTCATACATCACACTTATGTCAGGGTGGGGTATTGTTGTTAGCTTTCATGTTTATTAGTCTCCTTCACACTTCATACATCACTCTTCTGTCAGGGTGGGGTATTGTAGTTAGCTTTCATGTTTATTAGTCCCCTTCACACTTCATACATCACACTTCATACATCACACTTCATACATCACACTTCTGTCAGGGTGGGGTATTGTTGTTAGCTTTCATGTTTATTAGTCCCCTTCACACTTCATACATCACACTTCATACATCACACTTCATACATCACACTTATGTCAGGGTGGGGTATTGTAGTTAGCTTTCATGTTTATTAGTCCCCTTCACACTTCATACATCACACTTCATACATCACACTTCATACATCACACTTATGTCAAGGTGGGGTATTGTTGTTAGCTTTCATGTTTATTAGTCTCCTTCACACTTCATAAATCACACTTCATACATCACACTTCTGTCAGGGTGGGGTATTGTAGTTAGCTTTCATGTTTATTAGTCCCCTTCACACTTCATACATCACACTTCATACATCACACTTCTGTCAGGGTGGGGTATTGTTGTTAGCTTTCATGTTTATTAATGTTTATTAGTCCCCTTCACACTTCATACATCACACTTCATACATCACACTTCATACATCACACTTATGTCAGGGTGGGGTATTGTAGTTAGCTTTCATGTTTATTAGTCCCCTTCACACTTCATACATCACACTTCATACATCACACTTCATACATCACACTTCTGCCAGGGTGGGGTATTGTTGTTAGCTTTCATGTTTATTAGTCCCCTTCACACTTCATACATCACACTTCATACATCACACTTCATACATCACACTTATGTCAGGGTGGGGTATTGTAGTTAGCTTTCATGTTTATTAGTCCCCTTCACACTTCATACATCACACTTCATACATCACACTTCTGTCAGGGTGGGGTATTGTATTTATAGTCCTTCACACAGGGAATGCCCATTTTCATACTATAGAATTTACTACACGTTATTTATTTTGGGGCCGATTGTTTTCTCAATTGCACATAAAAATAGAATCTTTGTTGTTATTTCCAAAACACTTTTATCATTTTTTTTTAAGTCAAACCAAACTAAAATTATTTACAAAAAACATTTTTTACGAGCATGGGCCGGACTATAGGCTTCATGTTGCAGGGTGGGCCGGACTATAGGCTTCATGTTGCAGGGTGGGCCGGACTATAGGCTTCATGTTGCAGGGTGGGCCGGACTATAGGCTTCATGTTGGAGGGTGGGCCGGACTACAGGCTTCATGTTGGAGGATGGGCCGGACTATAGGCTTCATGTTGCAGGGTGGGCCGGACTATAGGCTTCATGTTGGAGGGTGGGCCGGACTATAGGCTTCATGTTGGAGGATGGGCCGGACTATAGGCTTCATGTTGCAGGGTGGGCCGGACTATAGGCTTCATGTTGCAGGATGGGCCGGACTATAGGCTTCATGTTGGAGGGTGGGCCGGACTATAGGCTTCATGTTGGAGGGTGGGCCGGACTATATGCTTCATGTTGCAGGGTGGGCCGGACTATAGGCTTCATGTTGGAGGATGGGTCGGACTATAGGCTTCATGTTGGAGGGTGGGTCGGACTATAGGCTTCATGTTGGAGGGTGGGCGGACTATAGGCTTCATGTTGCAGGGTGGGCCGGACTATAGGCTTCATGTTGGAGGGTGGATCGGACTATAGGATTCATGTTGGAGGGTGGGCCAGACTATATGCTTCATGTTGCAGGGTGGGCCGGACTATAGGCTTCATGTTGGAGGGTGGGTCGGACTATAGGCTTCATGTTGGAGGGTGGGCCGGACTATAGGCTTCATGTTGGAGGGTGGGCCGGACTATAGGCTTCATGTTGGAGGGTGGGCCGGACTATAGGCTTCATGTTGGAGGGTGGATCGGACTATAGGTGTCATGTTGGAGGGTGGGCCGGACTATAGGCTTCATGTTGGAGGGTGGATCGGACTATAGGATTCATGTTGGAGGGTGGGCCAGACTATATGCTTCATGTTGCAGGGTGGGCCGGACTATAGGCTTCATGTTGGAGGGTGGGTCGGACTATAGGCTTCATGTTGGAGGGTGGGCCGGACTATAGGCTTCATGTTGGAGGGTGGGCCGGACTATAGGCTTCATGTTGGAGGGTGGGCCGGACTATAGGCTTCATGTTGGAGGGTGGATCGGACTATAGGTGTCATGTTGGAGGGTGGGCCGGACTATAGGCTTCATGTTGGAGGGTGGGCCGGACTATAGGTGTCATGTTGGAGGGTGGGCCGGACTATAGGTGTCATGATGGAGGATGGGCCGGACTATAGGTTTCATGTTGGAGGGTGGGGCGGACTATAGGTTTCATGTTGGAGGGTGGGCTGGACTATAGGTGTCATGACGGAGGGTGGGCCGGACTATAGGTGTCATGTTGGAGGGTGGACCGGACTATAGGTGTCATGATGGAGGATGGGCTGGACTATAGGCTTCATGTTGGAGGGTGGGCCGGAATATAGGTGTCATGTTGGAGGGTGGACCGGACTATAGGTTTCATGTTGGAGGGTGGGCCGGACTATAGGCTTCATGATGGAGGGTGGGTCAGACTATAGGCTTCATGTTGGAGGGTGGGCCGGACTATAGGTTTCATGTTGGAAGATGGGCCGGACTATAGGTTTCATGTTGGAGGGTGGACCAGACTATAGGTTTCATGTTGGAGGGTGGGTCGGACTATAGGCTTCATGTTGGAGGGTGGGCCGGACTATAGGTGTCATGACGGAGGATGGGCCGGACTATAGGTTTCATGTTGGAGGGTGGACCAGACTATAGGTTTCATGTTGGAGGGTGGACCGGACTATAGGCTTCATGTTGAGGTTTGGCCGGACTATAGGTTTCATGTTGGAGGGTGGACCGGACTATAGGTTTCATGTTGGAGGGTGGACCAGACTATAGGTTTGATGTTGGAGGGTGGACCGGACTATAGGCTTCATGTTGAGGGTGGGCCGGACTATAGGTTTCATGTTGGAGGGTGGGCCGGACTATAGGTTTCATGTTGGAGGGTGGGCCGGAC
This sequence comes from Gigantopelta aegis, assembly GCF_016097555.1. Classification (NCBI taxonomy): domain Eukaryota; kingdom Metazoa; phylum Mollusca; class Gastropoda; order Neomphalida; family Peltospiridae; genus Gigantopelta; species Gigantopelta aegis. The sequence continues at coordinate 1,066,836 of NC_054701.1, forward strand.
TATAGGTTTCATGTTGAGGGTTGGCCGGACTATAGGTTTCATGTTGGAGGGTGGGCCGGACTATAGGTTTCATGTTGGAGGGTGGGCCGGACTATAGGTTTCATGTTGGAGGGTGGGCCGGACTATAGGTTTCATGTTGAGGGTTGGCCGGACTATAGGTTTCATGTTGGAGGGTGGGGCGGACTATAGGTTTCATGTTGGAGGGTGGGCCGGACTATAGGTGTCATGACGGAGGGTGGGCCGGACTATAGGTTTCATGTTGGAGGGTGGGCCGGACTATAGGCTTCATGTTGGAGGGTGGGCCGGACTATAGGTTTCATGTTGGAAGATGGGCCGGACTATAGGTGTCATGACGGAGGGTGGGCCAGACTATAGGTTTCATGTTGGAGGGTGGACTGGACTATAGGTTTCATGTTGGAGGGTGGACCGGACTATAGGTTTCATGTTGGAGGGTGGGCCGGACTATAGGTTTCATGTTGGAGGGTGGGCCGGACTATAGGTTTCATGTTGGAGGGTGGGCCGGATATAGGTTTCATGTTGGAGGGTGGGCCGGATATAGGTTTCATGTTGGAGGGTGGGCCGGACTATAGGTTTCATGTTGAGGGTGGGCCGGACTATAGGTGTCAAGTTGGAGGGTGGGCCGGACTATAGGTTTCATGTTGGAGGGTGGGCCGGATATAGGTTTGATGTTGGAGGGTGGGCCGGACTATAGGTTTCATGTTGGAGGGTGGGCCGGACTATAGGTTTCATGTTGGAGGGTGGGCCGGATATAGGTTTCATGTTGGAGGGTGGGCCGGACTATAGGTTTCATGTTGAGGGTGGGCCGGACTATAGGTGTCAAGTTGGAGGGTGGGCCGGACTATAGGTTTCATGTTGGAGGGTGGGCCGGATATAGGTTTGATGTTGGAGGGTGGGCCGGACTATAGGTTTCATGTTGAGGGTGGGCCGGACTATAGGTGTCAAGTTGGAGGATGGGCCGGACTATAGGTTTGATGTTGGAGGGTGGGCCGGACTATAGGTTTCATGTTGAGGGTGGGTCAGACTATAGGTGTCATGTTGGAGGGTGGGCCGGACTATAGGCTTCATGTTGAGGGTTGGCCGGACTATAGGTTTCATGTTCATTGGTCCCCTACTGGTCCAGAACTTATTGTGATGTTTTCATTTTTAGGAGTTCTACCAGAATGTGTTGGATAAGGCCGATATTATCCAAGCTACTGGAGAATCCATTGTGACCTTGCAGGAAGTGCAGTGTCTCACGCCAAGGTCAGTAGAATGAGCTGTATTTGGTTTGGAGGGAATTAGTTATTAACTTAACATTTGTTACCATGGAAACCTGGGGCCTAATTCACGAAACGTTTGCAACTTACTGATCTCACAGTTCAGTGTAAAAGTACACAAAGGAGAGTGCAGTGTTGCTTAAGATGCCTTCGTTAATGACGTCCCTGGTTGTTGGTTTCTAGTTTATCAATCTACAGACAGCACTGTAGCAGAGACCAAACAAAGGTTATGTTTGGTTTGAATACTAGACTTCACATGCGTTTATTTGCATGATGTTTATTTCTCTTTGTCTGTAATGATATAAAGCGGGACACACCCTGGAACACATTTCGATTTAGCCAGTTTTCAGAAACGTAGAGTATTTCCTTGAGAATCATTAAAATGTTAATTTGAGGAATACTTTATTAGCCAAAGTCTAAATTTTGTGGCCATTTTGTATGCATTTTAGCAATTGGCTAATTTTGCAATATACAGAGTAAAATTTATTGTAACATTATGATGCAATTAGTGTTTGGGCTAGGGTATTTATATATATTTTTAAAAAGCAGTTTTGCTCTTTGTGTGTTGTTTTGCAGAGGTCGATATGACATCAAGATTTATCCCACGTTTCTTCAGCTTCACGGTAAAACGTTTGATTACAAAATCCCGTACACAACGGTTCTCCGTCTCTTCCTCCTCCCACACAAAGATGGCCGACAGATGTTCTTTGTCGTAAGTATTCATAAACTAATTCTCTAACTAATCGTATCACACCAAACACTGTTATTATTTTGTAATGACCGGGTATCTGTAATTTGGCACTGAAATATTTTCTGTATTCTGAAAACGAATGCGCTGTGCGTCCAGTTTATTGTTATTTTAGGGAGATGCAAAATGACATATTGAATTATTCATATTAAAAAGTAGCTGTGTTAGCTACCATTAAGTATATAGTAGGGTTAGGGGGTTTTAAAATAAAAAAATACAGATTTGGTAATGTTAATAAATGTATTCAACCACAGGTTAATCAAGAAAATAATAGAAATCAGGAAAATATAGACATTTTTAAATCCGTTCATGACTATTGTAAGGACTAAACGATTTGAAACTTAATAGCACTGTTACATTTCTCTACCTGTACTGTTTCTACTAAACGATTTGAAACTTAATAGCACTGTTACATTTCTCTACCTGTACTGTTTCTACTAAACGATTTGAAACTTAATAGCACTGTTACATTTCTCTACCTGTACTGTTTCTACTAAACGATTTGAAACTTATTAGCACTGTTACATTTCTCTACCTGTACTATTTCTACTAAATGATTTGAAACTTAATAGCACTGTTACATTTCTCTACCTGTACTATTTCTACTAAACGATTTGAAACTTAATAGCACTGTTACATTTCTCTACCTGTACTATTTCTACTTAACGATTTGAAACTTAATAGCACTGTTACATTTCTCTACCTGTACTATTTCTCTGTACGTACTTTTCTGTTAATTATCAACTATTATATTTTATTAGTGTTAGTTATTATAAGTACTTAGTCTGACATCTTGTCTCAGCTTGTTTGTAAAAACATGTAGGGAAAGGTCCTAATATAGGCTTGTAGCCTGTCGACCAATCCCACCAGAAAAAAATGGAATAAATATTGTGTAAACTAAGTACAGGTTACCTGATTTAGAGATGTTTTTTTTGCTTTGTGTTAATTTTAGGTGGTGGTGGGGTCTTTATTTTCCCTACTACTGATAGTATTATCAATGGCCATGGTATAGTAGCATATAAAATTAACTTTTAACCACTTGTTTGACATCTACGATCTAACTATCTCATCTTGTTTTCTCTCTAGGTGAGCTTGGATCCCCCGATTAAACAAGGTCAGACTCGATATCACTTTCTCATCCTGCTGTTTAGTAAGGACGACGAAATGACGGTTGAACTCAACCTGTCCGAGTAAGTGATCTCTGACCTACCTTGGTTGTCATAGTTACTGTATATAGTCATTTAGTGTTTTCATTTATATATCTAACAACCTGTGTGATGCCTACAAACTAACTGCCTGGTTGGCACTTTACGCAGGCTATGTCGTATGCAAATGCCTGCCTTAAAATCATTCAGTAATTTGTTTTAAATATGCTTAAAAAAGATAAAAGTACAGGGCTTCTAGATTATAGTAGCCCCACTCCCATGGCTAGTGATATTCAATGGTGGGCTAGTAAATAACTACTGTTGCCATGCCAGACAGGGCTTCTAGATTATGGTAGCCCCACTCCCATGGATGGTGATATTCAATGTTGGGCTAGTAAATAACTACTGTTGCCATGCCAGACAGGGCTTCTAGATTATGGTAGCCCCACTCCCATGGATAGTGATATTCAATGTTGGGCTAGTAAATAACTACTATTACCATGCCCGGCGGCTAGTGAATATTTTGGGTTAAATGTGCAGTTAAGTCTATTTTTTAAATATGAATATCCTGCCCCACCCCCACCCCCCAATGTTAGTGTGTTTGAGCTTCATCTTGTATCTCCCTCTTTAGGTGACATATTTGATTATTACTAATATTATTTATTAAAATTGTATTAACTTAAAGTAGGGCTAGTGAATTTTTAATTGTGGCTAGTAAATTTTTAAAATCACTGATCCCATGGCTAGTGGATTTGATAAACATTCTAGAAGCCGTGAATTAATTCTTATGAATACAAAATAATGAAATTAACACAGGTTGGGGAGTACTAGTGACTAAAACTAAACTCATTCTACTGCATAGAGATTTAGTTAGGGCATTTTGTATTGAGCAGGATGGTTACATGTTGATTTGAGTTGTCACAATTGTATTTGTCGACAGCGAGGACCTGCAGAACAAGTACGAAGGTAAACTTCAAAAAGAGATGACAGGACCCGACTACGAGGTCGTCAGTAAGATTTTCAAGGCCATCACCACGAGGAAGATCACAGTGCCGGGCAGTTTTGTCGGGTATGTTGATGTTACCTGACAGTATGATACAGCTAATAGGTTTTAATATTATCATGTTACTCTGACAGTATGATACAGCTAATAGGTTTTAATATTATCATGTTACCTGACAGTATGATACTGCTAATAGGTTTTAATATTATCATGTTACCTGACAGTATGATACTCCTAATAGGTTTTAATATTATCATGTTACCTGACAGTATGATACTGCTAATAGGTTTTAATATTATCATGTTACCTGACAGTATGATACTCCTAATAGGTTTTAATATTATCAAGTTACCTGACAGTATGATACTCCTAATAGGTTTTAATATTATCATGATACCTGACAGTATGATACTCCTAATAGGTTTTAATATTATCATGTTACCTGACAGTATGATACTGCTAATAGGTTTTAATATTATCATGATACCTGACAGTATGATACTCCTAATAGGTTTTAATATTATCATGTTACTCGACAGGATGATACTCCTAATAAGTTTTAATATCATCAACAGTACGTTGATTGTACCGGACAGGATGATACAGCTAATAGGTTTTAATATTATCATGTTACCCGACAGTATGATACTCCTAATAGGTTTTAATATTATCATGTTGCCCGACAGTATGATACTCCTAATAGGTTTTAATATTATCATGTTACCTGACAGTATGATACTCCTAATAAGTTTTAATATCGTGTTACCTGACAGTATGATACTCCTAATAGGTTTTAATATTATCATGTTACCCGACAGTATGATACTCCTAATAGGTTTTCATATCATCACCAGTACTTGAATGTACCTGACAGTATGATACTGCTAATAGGTTTTAATATTATCATGTTACCTGACAGTATGATACTGCTAATAGGTTTTAATATTATCATGTTACCTGACTATGATACTGCTAATAGGTTTTAATATTATCATGTTACCCGACAGTATGATACTCCTAATAGGTTTTAATATCATCACCAGTACGTTGATTGTACCGGACAGGATGATACAGCTAATAGGTTTTAATATTATCATGTTACCCGACAAAAAAATTATCATGTTACCCGACAGTATGATACTCCTAATAGATTTTAATATTATCATGTTACCCGACAGTATGATACTGCTAATAGGTTTTAATATTATCATGTTACCGGACAGTATGATACTGCTAATAGGTTTTAATATTATCATGTTACCGGACAGTATGATACTGCTAATAGGTTTTAATATTATCATGTTACCGGACAGTATGATACAGCTAATAGGTTTTAATATTATCATGTTACCTGACAGTATGATACTCCTAATAGGTTTTAATATTATCATGTTACATGACAGTATGATACTCCTAATAAGTTTTAATATCGTGTTACCTGACAGTATGATACTCCTAATAAGTTTTAATATTATCATGTTACCTGACAGTATGATACTCCTAATAGGTTTTAATATTATCATGTTACCTGACAGTATGATACAGCTAATAGGTTTTAATATCATCACCAGTACGTTGATTGTACCGGACAGGATGATACAGCTAATAGGTTTTAATATTATCATGTTACCCGACAGTATGATACTCCTAATAGGTTTTCATATCATCACCAGTACTTGATTGTACCTGACAGTATGATACTGCTAATAGGTTTTAATATTATCATGTTACCTGACAGTATGATACTCCTAATAGGTTTTAATATTATCATGTTACCTGACAGTATGATACTGCTAATAGGTTTTAATATTATCATGTTACCTGACAGTATGATACTGCTAATAGGTTTTAATATTATTACATGAAAATAATACTTAACGATTCAAATATAAACTTTATTTTAGATATTTATAAACATTTTAAGTGAAAATATGTGAGTCAGAGTTTTATATTTGTACACCCCTCAATGTGGTTTTTGTCAAAAATTAATCCAGTGGTCAGAAGGTTAAATAAAGCTTGAAATTAATCAGGCTTGTTTTTCTTTTCTGTTTATAATACCCACTTATTTGTGTTAATTATATTGTACATCATAGCAACTTAAACTTTCTTGTTCTGATAAAGTTAGTGTAACTCAGTGGTTGACTATTGCTACCAATCTTCAGTAGAGCTGTTCTGTTTTTCCAGTTCCAACCACTGCTACACAGTTTGTATATGAGTAGCACAGTATGTGTTAGCTTGTCTGAGATATGTATATTAAAATAGCCTTTGCTTCATAGATATCAATACATGATGTTCTGAATGCTGTTCAAACCATTCCTTTGATTTGTGTGTAACACTAACACCGGAATGCCGAGGTCGGGTTTATTAAGATGTCTGTGTGTCGTTTCAGCGCATCTCACACGCAGGCAATCAGCTGCTCGTACAAAGCAGCCACGGGTCTCCTGTACCCGCTGGAGAGAGGCTTCATCTTCGTGCACAAGCCACCCATCCACATCCGCTTCGATGAAATCGCCTATGTCAACTTCGCCAGGAGTTCGGGCAGCACGCGGTCCTTCGATTTTGATGTGGAGTCCAAGTCGGGAACTGTGTACAACTTTGTCGGCTTAGAGAAGTAAGTGGTGCTGGCTTGTGAGGCATTTATTATGCTAATATTTATTTAGTAACTTCAATTTTAGACTTTTGTACATTTGTGTTTGCATTATTTAAGCAGTTGATTTTTAAAAATGAGTATAATTCCGTTTTTTTACACATTTTTAACTACATGTTTCCAAATTGTGTTTGCCTATTTATAATTATAGTCCATCCCACAGGAAACACTTTTTTATCCTATTGAATTTACTACAAGTAACTTATTTGTCAGCCAATTGTTTTCTAAATTGCACTCAAAAATAGTATATATATTTTGTTATTTCCAAAACATTCTACTTTTCTTCTGACGTCAAAGCAAACTGAAATTATTTACAGGAAAAAACCAACATTTTTGTAGGAGGATGGGACAGACTATAAGTGTTAAACTGATTGTTATTGAAACATCTAAATTTATACTTTCACAGGTTCATCATGTTAAATAGAAGGACACTTTTGTGTCTGAATTAAAAAAATATTGTTAGTATCTTTCACTACTGGTGAGTCACATGCTTGAATGTAGTTTTAAAATTTTAATTTGAATTGCTGTAATTTTAAAAACATTAGACGTAGTGTATTTTTATGTATTATTATTAAGAGTATTTTTATTCATATCTTTTAGAGATGAATATGGAAAGCTGTTCGACTTTATTACTAACAAAAAATTACGGGTGAAAAATATTGGAGGTAAATCGGCCAAAAAGGTAAGTTGAAAAAAACTGTTAGAATTAGTTTAATTGTTGCTACACAGACTTTAAAACCTGCTTAAATTTAATTGCCTCTATATTAAACTAAATTTAAAATATCATTGATCAACATTTCAAAGACGTATATTGGAATAGGAAAGAAATTTAAAATAAATACAAGTTTTAACATTAGAATACCTTGCTCACCTGTTACACTGTTATCTGTACCTCACCAAATAACAAAATTAAAATATATTAACCTGATATTCTATATGTAATGATACTCATTATGATGATGATATCTGTAACAATATTTTCAGGATTGCATGGATCAAATATGATCATGATACAACAATTATAACAATTTTATCTGACAATGTTTTCTGGATTACATTAACCAAATATGATGATACAACAATTGTGATGGTATGTGATGTTTTCAGGATTACATGAACCAAATATGATGATACAACAATTGTGATTTTATGTGATGATGTTTTCAGGATTACAACGACACGATGGACGACAGCGACGAAGACAAAGGCGAGCACGATGCGTACCTCGAGAGGATGAAGGACGAAGGCAAAAACCGCCAGGACGACGACTTCGACGACGACAGTGATAGTTCAGGTATTTAGTTGTTTTACAAGTCACAAAAACCACCAGGACGACGACAGTGATATTTCAGGTATTTAGTCGTTTTACAAGTCACAAAAACTGCCAGGACGACGACAGTGATAGTTCAGGTATTTAGTCGTTTTACAAGTCACAAAAACCACCAGGATGACGACTTCAGCGATGACGGTGATAGTTCAAGTATTTACTTCTTTTACAAGTGGCAAAAACCGCCAGGACGATGAGTGACGACGACAGTGATAGTTCAGGTATTTAGTTGTTTTAAAAGTCACAAAAACTGCCAGGACGACGACAGTGACAGTAATAGTTAAGGTATTGATAGTTAAGGTATTTAGTCGTTTTACTTGTTTCACAAGTCACAAAAACTGCCAGGACGACGACAGTGATAGTTAAGGTATTTAGTCGTTTTACTTGTTTCACAAGTCACAAAAACTGCCAGGACGACGGCAGTGATAGTTAAGGTATTTAATCGTTTTACTTGTTTCACAAGTCACAAAAACCACAAGGACGATGAGTGACGACGACAGTGATAGTTAAGGTATTTAGTCGTTTTACTTGTTTCACCAGTCACAAAAACTGCCAGGACGACGACAGTGATAGTTAAGGTATTTAGTCGTTTTACTTGTTTCACAAGTCACAAAAACCACCAGGACGACGACAGTGATAGTTAAGGTATTTAGTCGTTTTACTTGTTTCACAAGTCACAAAAACCACAAGGACGATGAGTGACGACGACAGTGATAGTTAAGGTATTTAGTCGTTTTACTTGTTTCACAAGTCACAAAAACCACCAGGACGACGACAGTGATAGTTACGGTATTTAGTCGTTTTACTTGTTTCACAAGTCACAAAAACCACAAGGACGATGAGTGACGACGACTGTGATAGTTAAGGTATTTAGTCGTTTTACTTGTTTCACAAGTCACAAAAACCACCAGGACGACGACAGTGATAGTTACGGTATTTAGTCGTTTTACTTGTTTCACAAGTCACAAAAACCACAAGGACGATGAGTGACGACGACAGTGATAGTTAAGGTATTTAGTCGTTTTACTTGTTTCACAAGTCACAAAAACTGCCAGGACGACGACAGTGATAGTTAAGGTATTTAGTTGTTTTACTTGTTTCACAAGTCACAAAAACTGCCAGGACGACAACTTCGACTACGACAGTGATAGTTCTGGGGCCTAATTCACAAAGGTCTCTTAGGCTCTGCTAGACAACAAAGCAACCTCTTTTAGCAATGCACTGCGAGATCGTAAAGTTGCGAGAGTTTAGTGAATTAAGCCCAGGGTATTTAGTTGTTTTTCTGAAAAAACTAATTTGACATGTTTTAGAATTTAGAAAAACTGCCAGGATGTTGACAGCAGTGATAGGTGACATTTGACTATAAAACAGGAGAGTTTTGGTTAATGCTAAAACAAGCAATGCCAGAAAGATACAGATAGACATCTCGGCCCTTGTCACCAACACCAGACATCTGTCTGATAAACTCATCTCAACATCTCGGCCCTTGTCACCAATACCAGACATCTGTTTGATAAACTCATCTCAACATCTCGGCCCTTGTCACCAACACCAGACATCTGTCTCATAAACTAGGTTAATATTAAATTGTTAACTGTTTTACAACATGTCTTAAGAAGTAAAATAGGTATGATACAAATTTTTTACAATAACAAAATTGTTTAAAATTAGTAATCATGTTTTTAGTACATAATTTTGATTATTATTTGAGAATAATAATTAGGTTTTTTTAACTTGATTGCAGCAACTGGTCAAGATAACTTTTGACTGTGATATTTGGTCTTGCTCTGGTAAATATTTGGTTGTTTTTGTAAATATTTCGCTTTGCCACTGTGTGACTGCAGTGTTATTGTTTTACAGATGTGTCCTTCAACCCGGGAGAAAGTGGAAGTGACGTTGCAGAAGAGTAAGTAATAAACAAGTCAGATAAACAAATCTGCGCTTTTTGTTTGGAATTAAACAAAGTTAATCTAAATGTGTCTAACATTTCATGTAATAGTTTATTAGTCCCTACCGGTCCAACAAAGGGGACCATAGGTTTCATCTCCGTCTGTTGCACATATAGTTTTCTGGATGGGTTTTTTTTAAAATGCCTTGAGATATTGAGCTGAAATGTTTTGTATAGCTTTATCGTGTTCTGTTACGTATCAGGTTTGACTTTCATCGTAATTTACCCATTTTTGATGCAGTTATGGCCTTTGAACTTATTTTCTGGACTTCTTTTGCAGAAGGCCTTGAGATATTGAGCTGAAATTTTGTATATATCTTTATAATGTACTGTTACAGATCAAGTTTGACATTCATGACAATTTACCCACTTTTCATAAAGATTTGTCCCTTCAATTTAGGAGATAAGAAAAATGCTTGGGTTCAATAGAGGACATGTATTGCTTTAGCAGGACTGTCAGAATGCTCGATGTGTATTAATTTGATTTCTTAAAATTATTTATGGGCTGACAAATAATTAAATAAATTTTCAACTAGCCAATGAATCATTATTTGTGATACCTAAGAAATGTTGTGGGAATGCACTGCTGTTAGAGGCCAGGTTACGTGTGTTTGTTTGAATGTACTGTGTGTCATGATGGTGAGGTTCTTTAGAATTCCTGACTGGTCTACATGTCTTAATCCATTGACATCATCAGTCCCTTATATTAAACATTAACATTAATAACCGTCCACAGTTATAATAGGTAAGTCTGTAAAAACAAAACCTCTGAGCAAAATGGTAAAGTTTGTTTTATGTTGTGTAATGACACCACTAGAGCACATTGATTTATTAATTATCGGCTGTTGGATGTCAAACATTTGGAAAGTTTTACATATAGTCTTAGAGAGGAAAGCTGCTAGATTTTTTCATTAGTATTAGTAGCAAGAGATCGGTTACAGTGTTTCTGCCAGAAAGAAAATGGGTTACGTTTAGGGTTAGGGTTAAGAAAATTATACATTAATGGTAAGTGTAATTAATTTTGTTAAAAGGTTAATTTTATTTTTTTTAATTGCAAAAAAATCTGGGTATGGCGTCATACCCATTTTACCCTCTGGCAGAAACCCTGATTTATATGCACCATCACACGGACAGGATAGCACATACCACAGCCTTTGTTATACCAAGGGGTGGAATATAGCCCTGTGAATAAAACACATGCCTGATACATAGTCGGTCTAGGATGGATCCCTGTCAGTGGGCCCACTGGGCTATTTCTTGTTCCAGCCAGTGCACTGTGCACGACTGGTATATCAAAGGCTGTGCTATCCTGTCTGGGATGTTGCATATAAAAGATCCCTTGCTACTAATTTGAAAATGTAGCAGGTTTCCTCTCTATGACTGTCAAAATGACCATATGTTTGACATCCAATAGCTGATGATTAATAAATAATGTTCTCTAGTGGTGTTGTTAAACAAAACAAACTTCTTGTTATGCCAGTTGTGGGCCCACTGATGTGAATCGATGCTGAACGCAGATCAGACGATCGCTATATCCGCCCCAGACCTCTGAGCAACACATTAGAGTTTTTGTTTATCCGCCCCAGACCTCTGAGCAACACATTAGAGTTTTTGTTTATCCGCCCCAGACCTCTGAGCAACACATAAGAGTTTTTGTTTATTTGTCACCAGACCTCTGAGCAACACATTAGAGTTTTTGTTTATTTGTCACCAGACCTCTGAGCAACACATAAGAGTTTTTGTTTATTTGTCACCAGACCTCTGAGCAACACATAAGAGTTTTTGTTTATTTGTCACCAGACCTCTGAGCAACACATAAGAGTTTTTGTTCTATTGTCACCAGACCTCTTAGCAAGACATAAGAGTTTTTGTTCTATTGTCACCAGACCTCTTAGCAAGACATAAGAGTTTTTGTTTATTTGTCACCAGACCTCTGAGCAAGACATAAGAGTTTTTGTTTATCCGCCCCAGACCTCTGAGCAACACATTAGAGTTTTTGTTTATTTGTCACCAGACCTCTGAGCAACACATAAGAGTTTTTGTTTATTTGTTACCAGACCTCGGAGCAAGACATTAGAGTTTTTGTTTATTTGTCACCAGACCTCTGAGCAACACATAAGAGTTTTTGTTTATTTGTCACCAGACCTCTGAGCAACACATAAGAGTTTTTGTTCTATTGTCACCAGACCTCTTAGCAAGACATAAGAGTTTTTGTTTATTTCTCACCAGACCTCTTAGCAAGACATAAGAGTTTTTGTTTATTTCTCACCAGACCTCTTAGCAAGACATAAGAGTTTTTGTTTATTTCTCACCAGACCTCTGAGCAAGACATAAGAGTTTTTGTTTATTTCTCACCAGACCTCTGAGAAACACATAAGAGTTTTTGTTTATTTGTCACCAGACCTCTGAGCAAGACATAAGAGTTTTTGTTTATTTGTCACCAGACCTCTGAGCAAGACATAAGAGTTTTTGTTCTATTGTCACCAGACCTCTTAGCAAGACATAAGAGTTTTTGTTCTATTGTCACCAGACCTCTGAGCAACACATAAGAGTTTTTGTTCTATTGTCACCAGACCTCTGAGCAAGACATAAGAGTTTTTGTTTATTTCTCACCAGACCTCTGAGCAAGACATAAGAGTTTTTGTTTATTTGTCACCAGACCTCTGAGCAAGACATAAGAGTTTTTGTTCTATTGTCACCAGACCTCTGAGCAAGACATAAGAGTTTTTGTTTATTTGTCACCAGACCTCTGAGCAAGACATAAGAGTTTTTGTTCTATTGTCACCAGACCTCTGAGCAAGACATAAGAGTTTTTGTTCTATTGTCACCAGACCTCTGAGCAAGACATAAGAGTTTTTGTTCTATTGTCACCAGACCTCTTAGCAAGACATAAGAGTTTTTGTTCTATTGTCACCAGACCTCTGAGCAAGACATAAGAGTTTTTGTTCTATTGTCACCAGACCTCTTAGCAAGACATAAGAGTTTTTGTTCTATTGTCACCAGACCTCTTAGCAACACATAAGAGTTTTTGTTCTATTGTCACCAGACCTCTGAGCAACACATAAGAGTTTTTGTTCTATTGTCACCAGACCTCTGAGCAAGACATAAGAGTTTTTGTTTTATTGTCACCAGACCTCTTAGCAAGACATAAGAGTTTTTGTTTATTTCTCACCAGACCTCTGAGCAAGACATAAGAGTTTTTGTTTGTTAATTGTCACAAATATAACAAATTTGCTGGGGTGTCGTTAAACATTCTTTCATTCATTCATTCATTCATTCATTCATTCTTTTAGGTACGACAGTGACCCGCCCACCTCCTCCACCAGCGACTCGGACTACACGGGGGGATCTGGGGACAGTGGGTCGAAGTCAGAGTCAGGGTCGGGCTCAGAGGATGAAGAGAAGAAGAAAGAAAAACAGGAGAAGAAGCAGAAAGAAAAGGAGAGAAGAGAAAAGGAGAAAAAAGAAAAGAAATCAAAGTCTTCTAAGACAGTGGTGGGTTTTGTTATCACATTTGTTTAGCTTTTTTAAATTGGTATTTGAAATGGCTGTTGGAGATGTTTAAGATAGTACAGTCTAGTTAGGCTTTATTCTGCGAAAAGTCTTTAGTAGTAAGAATTTCAGTTTAATCACAGACTCCTGTTTTTCAGGGACAGATTTAAAATACCAAAACATACAGGGTGTTCTAGTCATCAGATTATAATGTGAAGTTTGTTACCTCACTGGTGTTCCACACATTATCACCGGGAGTAATCATTCAATTTTTTACATTTTTATTCTCAGCAATCTTAAACATTAGATGTATTTTACATTTTTATTCTCAGCAATCTTAAACATTAGATGTATTTTACATTTTGTTATATCTTTGCAAGCTGAACCTGCTACTAAAATCAGGCTTCTAAGTAATTTCTTTACCTGTACAGAAGGAAGGAACGACCCGGAAAAGGAAAACTAAGAAAGATCCCAACCAGCCAAAGCGGCCACAGTCTGCCTACTTCCTGTGGCTGAACGAGAACCGCAGTAAGATCAAGGAAGACAACCCCGGCCTGGGGCTCATAGAGGTCGCTAAGAAGGCTGGTGAACTGTGGAAAAAGGTGGATGATAAAACGGTGAGTTGTAGTTGAGGGGCCACCCACAGTTATTGCCACTATGACAAAAATACAAACTACAGTGGGGGAGTGTGGGGGGTGGGGGCGAGCTTTGGAAAAAGGTGGACAATAAAACAGTGAGGGCCAGTCACAGTTACACCACTATCACAAACTACACCGGGGGGGGGGGGGGGGGGGGGGGATCTGCAGAAAAAGGTGGACGATAAAATGGTGAATTGTAATTGAGGGGCCAGTCACAGCTATCACCACTATCACAAGTATACAAACTGTACACTTGGGGGCAGGAGATAATCACATTGTAGGGAAGGGATAATGACACTAGGGGGCAGGAGATAATCACATTGTAGGGAAGGGATAATGACACTAGGGGGCAGGAGATAATCACATTGTAGGGAAGGGATAATGACACTAGGGGGCAGGAGATAATCACATTGTAGGGAAGGGATAATGACACTAGGGGGCAGGAGATAATCACATTGTAGGGAAGGGATAATGACACTAGGGGGCAGGAGATAATCACATTGTAGGGAAGGGATAATGACACTAGGGGGAAGGAGATAATCACATTGTAGGGAAGGGATAATGACACTAGGGGGCAGGAGATAATCACATTGTAGGGAAGGGATAATGACACTAGGGAAGCGGTAATTGAAGTTAGTTTAGTAATTATCTTTAAGTAAGAGCGCTATGATGCCAAAGTGTTCAACTAACCAACAGTGAAGCATGTGTTTGTGATTTACAGAAATGGGAGAAACTGGCGAATGAAGCGAGGAAGGAATACATGATAGCAATGGAGGAATACAAGAAAAACAAGGGCAGCGAATCTCCACCGCCATCCAGGTCTGTAGGTCGACTAAACTCCACCCTGGTCTCTGTTGTAGATCCTCACCTTATATACCTGTGTATTACATCACACTAAACTCCACCCTTGTATGTGTTGTAGAACCTCTCCTTAAATATGTGTGTATCATATAGCATACTAAAATTCACCCTGGTCTGTGTTGTAGAACCTCTCCTTACATACCTGTGTATTACATCACACACCAGAATTCACCCTGGTCTGTGTTGTAGAACCTCTCCTTGCATACCTGTGTATCAAGTCACACTAGAATTCACCCTGGTCTGTGTTGTAGAACCTCTCCTTACATACCTGTGTATCAAATCACACACTAGAATTCACCCTGGTCTGTTGTAGAACCTCTCCTTACATACTTGTGTATTACATCACACACCAAAATTCACCCTGGTCTGTGTTGTAGAACCTCTCCTTACATACTTGTGTATTATATCACACTAGAATTCACCCTGGTCTGTTGTAAAACCTCTCCTTACATACCTGTGTATCAAGTCACACACCAGAATTCACCATGGTCTGTTGTAGAACACCTCCTTACATACCTGTGTATCAAGTCACACACTAGAATTCACCCTGGTCTGTTGTAGAACCTCTCCTTACATACCTGTGTATCAAGTCACACACCAGAATTCACCCTGGTCTGTTGTAGAACCTCTCCTTACATACCTGTGTATCAAGTCATACACTAGAATTCACCCTGGTCTGTTGTAGAACCTCTCCTTATATACCTGTGTATTACATCACACACCAGAATTCACCCTGGTCTGTGTTGTAGAACCTCTCCTTACATACCTGTTTATCAAGTCACACACTAGAATTCACCCTGGTCTGTTGTAGAACCTCTCCTTACATACCTGTGTATCAAGTCACACACTAAAATTCACACTGGTCTGTGTTGTAGAACCTCTCCTTACATACCTGTGTATTATATCACACTAGAATTCACCCTGGTCTGTTGTAGAACCTCTCCTTACATACCTGTGTATCAAGTCGCACACTAGAATTCACCCTGGTCTATGTTGTAGAACTTCTCCTTACATACTTGTGTATTACATCACACACCAGAATTCACCCTGGTCTGTGTTGTAGAACCTCTCCTTATATACCTGTGTATCAAGTCACACACCAGAATTCACCCTGGTCTGTTGTAGAACCTCTCCTTACATACCTGTGTATCAAGTCACACACTAGAATTTACCCTGGTCTGTTGTAGACCCTCTACTTACATACCTGTGTATTATATCACACTAGAATTCACCCTGGTCTGTTTTGTAGAACCTCTCCTTACATACCTGTGTATCAAGTCACACACTAGAATTCACCCTGGTCTGTGTTGTAGACCCTCTCCTTACATACCTGTGTATTACATCACACTAGAATTCACCCTGGTCTGTGTTGTAGACCCTCTCCTTACATACTTGTGTATTATATCACACTAGAATTCACCCTGGTCTGTGTTGTAGACCCTCTCCTTACATACTTGTGTATTACATCACACTAGAATTCACCCTGGTCTGTATTGTAGAACCTCTACTTACATACCTGTGTATTATATCACACTAGAATTCACCCTGGTCTGTGTTGTAGACCCTCTCCTTACATACCTGTGTATTATATCACACACTAGAATTCACCCTGGTCTGTTATAGAACCTCTTCTTAAATACCTGTATATCAAGTCACACACTACAGTGTACCTAGGTGTGTATAATTGTAAGCATGAAAAGAAGGCTCTAAATCTTCTGAACGCCGAGAGTTGTGTAATTGTAAACATTGGTGGTAGCAGTAGATATTAGCGGTAGCAGTGGGAAATCACCACCTGCTAATGAACACTCATCAGTTGAGAAATAACACTACGTCACTGTGAAATGTCCCAACTAGTATTGTTCTTACTACAGTAAACAAAAGAGCCCTAAGAAGAAAAGTCCGAAGAAATCGGCCAATGAAAGCACGATCGGGAGCGGCGGTAACTTCAAGAGTAAAGAGTTCATCTCGAGCTCCGAGTCCTCGGATGAAGACAAACCACTGAAGAAGAAGTCGAAGAAGGAGAAGAAGGAGAAGAAGGAGGAGAAGAGGAAAGCTAAAGAGGAGAAAGAGAATGCTAGTGGCAGTGAAGACAATGCCGAGGTAAGAGCTGTTTACACGTGTAGCAGACATTAGGGGGAGAAATAAACAAGCTTTGATAAATCTGTGACTAGCCCTCGGTCCCGGCTAGTCAATGCTTGTTCTGGGCTAGTGGAAATTATCAATGGCATTGCTATAGTACATAGGACACCAGCCCTCAGGCCCGGCTAGTCAATGCTTGTTCTGGGCTAGTGGAAATTATCAGTTTGCTATAGTACATAGGGCACCAGCTAGTCAATGCTTGTTCTGGGCTAGTGGAAATTATCAGTGGCATTGCTATAGTGCATAGGGCACCAGCCCTCGGGCCCGGCTAGTCAATGCTTGTTTTGGGCTAGTGGAAATTATCAGTGGCATTGCTATAGTGCATAGGACACCAGCCCTCGGGGCCCGGCTAGTCAATGCTTGTTCTGGGCTAGTGGAAATTATCAGTGGCATTGCTATAGTGCATAGGGCACCAGCCCTCGGGCCCGGCTAGTCAATGCTTGTTCTGGGCTAGTGGAAATTATCAATGGCATTGCTATAGTACATAGCACCAGTCCTCGGGCCTGGCTATAATGTTTGTTCTGGGCTAGTGGAAATTATCAATGGCATTGCTATAGTACATAGGACACCAGCCCTCGGGCCCGGCTAGTCAATGCTTGTTCTGGCTATTGGAAATCAATGGCTTGTTAGTACATAGGACACCAGCCCTCGGGGCCGGCTAGTCAATGCTTGTTCTGAAGTGGAAATTATCAATGGCATTGCTATAGTACATAGGACACCAGCCCACGGGCCCGGCTAGTCAATGTTTGTTCTGGGCTAGTGGAAATTATCAATGGCATTGCTATAGTACATAGGACACCAGCCCTCGGGCCCGGCTAGTCAATGCTTGTTCTGGGCTAGTGGAAATTATCAATGGCATTGCTATAGTGCATAGGGCACCAGCTAGTCAATGCTTGTTCTGGGCTAGTGGAAATTATCAGTGGCATTGCTATAGTGCATAGGGCACCAGCCCTCGGGCCCGGCTAGTCAATGCTTGTTTTGGGCTAGTGGAAATTATCAGTGGCATTGCTATAGTGCATAGGACACCAGCCCTCGGGGCCCGGCTAGTCAATGCTTGTTCTGGGCTAGTGGAAATTATCAGTGGCATTGCTATAGTGCATAGGGCACCAGCCCTCGGGCCCGGCTAGTCAATGCTTGTTCTGGGCTAGTGGAAATTATCAATGGCATTGCTATAGTGCATAGGACACCAGCCCTCGGTCCCGGCTAGTCAATGCTTGTTCTGAGCTAGTGGAAATTATCAATGGCATTGCTATAGTACATAGGACACCAGCCCTCGGGCCCGGCTAGTCAATGCTTGTTCTGAGCTAGTGGAAATTATCAATGGCATTGCTATAGTACATAGGGCACCAGTCCTCGGGCCTGGCTAGTGAATGTTTGTTCTGGGCTAGTGGAAATTATCAATGGCATTGCTATAGTACATAGGACACCAGCCCTCGGGCCCGGCTAGTCAATGCTTGTTCTGAGCTAGTGGAAATTATCAATGGCATTGCTATAGTACATAGGACACCAGCCCTCGGGGCCGGCTAGTCAATGCTTGTTCTGAGCTAGTGGAAATTATCAATGGCATTGCTATAGTACATAGGACACCAGCCCACGGGCCCGGCTAGTCAATGTTTGTTCTGGGCTAGTGGAAATTATCAATGGCATTGCTATAGTACATAGGACACCAGTCCTCGGGCCCGGCTAGTCAATGCTTGTTCTGGGCTAGTGGAAATTATCAATGGCATTGCTATAGTGCATAGGGCACAGTAAGGACTAGTAACTTTCGCAAATATTTGTCAAACACTGAAATAAATGGAGAGCTTTGATGCTGAAGTAAGCAATAGAGATGCAGTGCGTGTACAGTTTATTAGTTCCCTACCGGTCCAACCGGAGGGGACTGTAGGTTTCATCTCCATCCTTCTGTGTGTATGTCCGTCCCACATATAGTTTTCCAGATGGGTTTTTTCACAATGCCTTGATAATGCTTTGAGATATCAAAGTGAAATTTGGTGTATAGCTTTATCATGTACGTTTACAGATAAATGGTTTTCATGGCAATTTACCCATTTTTGTCAGAGTTAGGAACTTAGAAGATATGAAAAAAAAGTTTATACTTTTGTTTTGGGTATGCCTCGAGATATTAAGATGAAATTTTGTATATAGGTTTATCATGTACTGTTAGACATAAGTTTAACTTTCATGGCAATTTAGTCATCTTTCACAGAGTTATGGCCCTTGACCTTAAGAGACAATCCTACATCTTTATATTGATCACCGGTTAGCAAATTCTGACAGTTCCATTTTATGGGTAGAGGAAGAACTGCACTTATGTCAACACCAAATATGTAGATCTTCTTAAAAAACAAACTGTTTTCTGTATGACACATTGTTATAAATGCTGATTGTTTGTTTTCAAGGAGGCTGGAGGAGGAGGAAGTTCGCCGGCTGAATCAGACCACGAATCAGACGCGGGATCGGAATCTAACTGAACTGACAAATCTAGAAACAGCTCACAAAACAGCTGTAATTGCACAGGTTTCGGAACTGTGAGACGTAACCTTTACTCAGACGTGGGATCGGAATCCAACTGGACTGACAACACAAGAACTATCAGCAAACAACTGTTAACTACTCAATTCTGAAAGTTAAGATGTGATCTTTTTCTCAGACACACAGTCGGATTCTAACTGAACAGAAAAACTGTGAAATATGTGAAGAAAACTAAACTGCTATGTGATATAAGTGTTTTAAATAAGAAAAACTGATATCACGACCTTCACTTGAGGAAGGGTTGAATTCTCATTGAACTGGAAATGGAAACACCTTATAACAAAATATGGCATCATATTCTTCAGATGGTTGCAACTAGAGTTGTTGCATCCAAGGTTAGAAACCCGGGTCTCATAAAACATTCTTTCTATCATTTGTATTCAGCAACTATCTTACAAAAGTGAACTATGTGAATCCCATTCACTGTAGTTTGTAATGATCGCCCGGCTGTGCGTCACTGCATCAATGTGGAATAGAATGTACCAATAGAATGTACCAGTAGATATAACATGAACTGTGACAATGGCCGGACATTGTTTTCACTTGGCCTGAAGATGAGAAGATCTGTACACCACAACAGCTGATCAAGATTGTTGTTTTTGGGGGTTTTTGCTTTCCATGTGAGCAAGTTGTAAATAAATAATATTAATGTCTGTTGTTGTGGTCTAAAAGTTTGCAGCTTGACTCAAGGTTTGAAAATGTGTTGTTTTTTCTGTATGGGGCCATTCACAATTAGTAATATTTTTACGAGTACAGGCGCGTACCTGCCTGTATGCAAGTATGCAGTGGCGTCCACATCATTTTTCAAAAAGAAAAAGAAAAAAAAAGAAATGTTAAAAAAACCAACGGAAAACTACGCGCGAGAGAAAAGGAAAGTGATAACCACATTGTAGAATAATGGCACATTGTCAAGTTCACATACATGCACATGCCCCCAGACCCTCCTACAACACTTGCACCTTCGGTGCTCGACTGTAAATTTGGAATCCACATCAAAAATGGCTGGGCACGCCCCTGGAGTATACAAACCATTCTCCATAATAGAGGGAACCACCTACTTATGTAGCCCTTCCTTATAATCATAAAATAATCTTGTTTTTATTTTTTTAACGTCCATTGACATAAATCCTGTTCCCCTACATTTGGATTGTATGCTCATGAAATTGTCAATTATTTATCAGAAAATGGACTGATTTGGTTCTAGTTTATTTTATATCCATTTATTTGCATATTCACTAAATGTTTACATTAAATTTCATTGGAAAGCAGTCTTCCTTTATTTACTGTTTTGAAAACCATCGTCAAAGGGTGGCTGTGTAACGTAAAAATGAGGGGCAGATTTGGGAAAGATTGGGATGTAGGAAGTTTGAACCATGTAAGTATTGTTTGGAAATAAAACAAGAAATCAACAGGATGACTGAAGCAGTTTCTTGTCATCTCATATTTGAATATTTGGTTATGTCGAGAGCTGGATACATATGCAGGTGTTTAAACACATGAAATAAATTTTACATTACTAAATGTTTAAAAAATATATACTGAACAAAATAAGAAACTTCCGCTAACTTTGCATGAACATAACTTGATGAAAACAAACCGGGGGAATAATTGTTATGTATGCGTTTAAAGAGTGTTCCATGATGCATCGTTTGGTGCAAAAATCATGGCCATAGGTTAACAGAAACTGGGAGAAATTTTGACTAAGTGTGGTAGGGGTTAAAAATAAAAACGCCCACTTAATAACGGGTATGACCACCTCTTGAATTGACCACTGCAGTGCATCGCAGGCGCATAGAATTGACTAAAGTGTTGATTTCTGCCTGTGGAATATTGATCCATTCCTGAATGAGCGCTTGACGAAGTTCGTTGACGTTAGCGGGTGGGTTGGGACGACGCCTCAATCGTCTGTCCAGACTATCCCAGACATGCTCGATGGGGTTGAGATCAGGACTTTTAGTGGGTCAGTCATCAATGAAAGCAATGTTATTTGTCCTAAGAAAATTTACAGTGTCTCTAGCTGTATGAGAGGTGGTATTATCATGCTGAAAAATCGAGAATGTCATCGCGGTAACGTTGAGCATTTAAATTGACATCAATGACGACTAGTGGTGAACGATAACCATGGGCAATGACTGCCCAGACCATCACAGAACCCCCACCCCCGAAACGATCTCGTTCAAGAACACAACAGTCAGCATAGCGTTCATTTCTCCTACGGTAGACGCGCACCCTGCCATCACCACGTTGTAAAGAAAATCGGGATTCATCCAAAAAAAGAACGGTATTCCAGCGTCGCCGTATCCAACGAGTGTGTATGTAACAGACCAGTGGAAAGTCTATTATTGTCTGTAATGAAATAGACCAGTGGAAAGTCTATTATTGTCTGTAATGAAATAGACTAGTGGAAAGTCTATTATTGTTTGTAATGAAATAAACTAGTGGAAAGTCTGAGTTATTTTTACTGGCTGCAATGCATTATACGGTGGCACGTGCATTGCGAGGGCAGTGATCTCCAGCCAATGGGAGACGGCTGCACTGCAGTGAGAGACAAATAAAAGCGGTTAGCGACGAGTGTTCGGGGTCTTCCGCTGGGAACGTGATTGGTTCGGTAGGTAAAACCGTATGAGTAAATGTTAGGTTAATTGGGGCTGGGGGTGGTCGTAATTCACTGTAGTTGTTATTTAATACATTCGACAGTGAACACTGCGATTATATGTTATGTTTTGTGTTTTGATAATTATGTACTAAATATTATTATTTCAATTGGTGTTTGTGTTTTATTACATGTAGTAATTACGGCATCCGGATGAATTTCGAATCTGCGTGGATGAGTTCCCGTGAGGGAGCCTTCATCTCCTGTCGACATTCACTTGTTGAGGGTTAAGGGGAGATTGACGCTCACTCGTGGCCGTTCCGTCCTCGTTGATGGTCTTATTATTATTGTTCTAGATTTAGGACGGTTACATTTGGCGCTGTGAGTAGGATAGGTTGTCCGTAATTACATAGTATATGCAGTGATCATTGTCAAACAGTTTCGTACTTGAACGGCACGTTAGGGAGTTATTATTAGTATAGTAATTATTATAGTAATGTGGATAACGATACGGCCGTACCGAAATGTTGGTCGTTAGGTCGGGGCAGGGATCGTACCGATTCATTTGTTTGCGAAAAACGCGAGGCAGGTGCAATGTCTAGCCCTAAACTAGAGGTAAACCTTTGCTTTGAAATCGATGCGGGTACGCCCATTACGAGTAATCGTAAAGTATCGTTAGGACGAGGTTTAGACGAGCGTTCAGTGGCAATGGTTCAACCGGGTACAGGCCTTAGGCCAGAACCGTTCAATGGTGAAAAACCGGAGGATTGGCCCGAGTGGTTGAAAACGTTTGAATTATATGGAGATTTAAACGGTTGGAATGTTGACGATAAACCTAGATTGTTAGGCGTCTGTTTGCGTGGAAGAGCACGAAAATTATATGTTGACATTGGTGGTGATAAAAGTGATAATTTTGAGGAATTAACACGAACGTTGAGTGATAGATTTCACCCGAAAGGGAGTGGCCATTTAGCAAATGTAGAGTTTAGACATTGTCAGATTCAGTCCGGTGAAAATTTGATTGATTTTGGGATCAAATTACGACGGTTAGCACAACAGGCTTATCCGGGTATGGGTGTAGTAGAAATGGAACAGTTGTGTGTTACCGAGTTCATTGAAAAGATAGGGCAAAAGCCTCTGCGTTTGCAAATGCGTCATAAACATTTTGAAAACCATAAACGATGCCGTAGCGTTTGCGATGGAGTGGGAAATGATCGAAAGGGCGGATAGAGAGTAGACAAGTCTCTGTGACCTCTAAATCACTTGCGGGTAGCGATAACGAAATCGATCAGTTAAAAGATAAAATACAGAAGTTAACTCGTGAAATGAGAGAACTTAAAGCATTGGGCAGAGATGAAAAACAAGATGGCTTCCTAAACGAGCAAAAGACGAGAAATAGGTCTTGTTGGAATTGCGGCGATACAAACCATAATGTTAGATTTTGTCCAAAATTTAAATATCCAAACCGTCTGGACAAGGTATGTCGAAAGACCCAAAAGAGTAAGTGTTGAAAACGGGGTCCAATTTTCAACACCGTGTTTTAGTGGGACCAATATTTCTTGTCCTAAATATTTTGTATTAGGACGGGTGAATGGTGGCTTGGTAGATATGATGATTGACAGTAGTAAGCGGGCCTGTATGGCGCCATGACCTACTTTCCGTGACCTTGACCGTGATGACGTCACGACCGTGACCTCGTCCTACTGGCCCTGACCTACTTAGACTGGCCTTGACCTTGATGACGTCACGGACTACTGTGCCGTGTGCAACGTCCTACTGACCCGGCCCCGACCTACTTAGACTGACCCTGACCTACTTAGTCTGGCCTACTGTGCCGTGTGCAACGTCCTAATGACCCGGCCCTGACCTACTTAGACCGGCCCCTGACCTACTTAGACTGGCCCCTGACCTACTTAGAGTGGCACGAAAGAGTATAAAAAGGCTAGATACGGTTTCATTGTCATTCGCTCGCCGAAAACGACCAGATATACGTTCGTTTTACTAGAGAACAGACGTGTTTTATGATTCTGACATTCTTGTGTCTTGTTGCACTCTATCTGGAACGAAGAAGATGGCATCGGGATATTCGAGCAGTCTTAGTAGCAGCAACAGTAGCGACGAGGACGACATCTTGGTCTGCAAATGTTCAGAAAGACATACAATCAAAAGAGTGGCTACCAAACCAGAAGAACATTTCATGGATCAAACGGATGCTGCCTGTGACAATATGGATGAAAATGGTGAAATCAAAGAAGCCATGGATCAAACAGATGCCGCCCGTGACACAGACGCTGCCTGGGATAATGAAGACTGCTGTTCGAGACGTTACCTGTTCTGCCATCGTCCCGAAATGCACCACGTCTACACACGGATGCAGACATTTGGGTGGTGGCCCATACAGTTACGCCAGAAACCGAGGGAGCTCGCCAAGGCCGGTTTCTTCTACACGGGGGATCACGATGCCGTCGTCTGTTACTGTTGTGGACTACGCGCCTACCAATGGCAGAGAATGGACGACCCAGTGATGGAACATTACAGACTGTCCCCGAGATGTCCCTATGTGAATAACGTGTTCAGACATTAACTGTTTCAAACACGTGTGAGACACTTGAATGTTTTTGACATAACTGTATGTTTTGTCATATATTTTATGTACTACATTTTTGTTGTTTAGTAATAAATTTTTGCGTTGTATCCTTCCGTTTTTTATAAATAGCATGACTTTGTGACCTATAGGCCAGTTGAGAACCATGTCTCGGTGGGAAAGGTACCTAGAGTCTATTTACTACGATGTAAAACATCCTGGGAGTTATGCAGGTCCTAGTAAACTGTATCAAGCTGTTAAAGCAGAGGGTAAATTTAAAATTCCTCTGACACGTATTAAGTCATGGTTGAAAGGTCAAGAGACCTATACCATGACACATCAAGTGAGGCGAAAGTTTCCACGTAATACTTATGTTGTGGAAGGGTTAGACAGTCACTGGCAATCCGATCTAATGGATATGGTCAGTTTGGCTAAATACAATGAAGGGGTGAGATACCTCATGGTGATCATTGACCTGTTCTCCAGGTACTTGTGGGTGCTACCACTCAAGTCGAAAACGGGGAACGACGTGGTAGACTTTGACAGAATTCTGGAAAGTAGAGTCCAGAAAACCCAAACTGTTTCAGTCCGATTCAGGGTCAGAATACAAGAACCATAAGGTCAAAGCATTGTTGAAGTCGCAGGGCAT